>NW_019734968.1:61269-84517 GCF_002891405.2 Cryptotermes secundus | reverse complement strand
TACTGGGCCCAGTGGAAATCGCTCGCTGTGAGAAACGGCGTACTAGAGCGTGACTGGGAATCCGTCACCGGAAGACGTCAAGTAGCCCAGGTAATTATTCCTCGGAGCAGAGTGAAGGACATTCTGAGCGAACTGCACGGTGGACCGTCAGGAGGTCACTTCGGTGTCAACAAAACTCTGAATAAGGTTCGGCAGAGATTCTACTGGCTCCAAGCAAGAACCGATGTTGAGAAATGGTGTCGAGTGTGACACATGTGCAGCCAGTCAGGGGCCGCGGACCAGGAATTGTGGGCAAATGCACATGTATAATGTCGGGGCTCCCTTCGAGAGAGGAGCATTGATATCACAGGGCCCTTCCCACGAAGCGACCAAGGAAACCGATACTTACTGATCGTTATGGACTACTTCACCAAGTGGCCGGAAGTGTACTCCATCCCGAATCAGGAGCCTTCGACAATAGCGGAAGTTCTGGTTGCCAACTTCTTCTGCCGCTTCGGTATACCTCGGGAGTTGCACAGTGACCAAGGCCGTAACTTCGAGTTTCATCTACTGCGAGTTTTGCAATGCCTGGGAGTGAGAAAGATGTGCACCACACCCCTGCACCCACAGTCGGATGGAATGGTGGAACGCTACGTCAAGACCATCGAGGAGCACTTGCGGAAGGTCGTCTCATCGCACCAAAGGGACTGGGATGAGAGGTTACCCCTCTTTCTCCTAGCTTACAGGGCATCCACTCACAACACTACGGGCCTGACCCCTGCTGGCCTAGTGTTCGGACGAGAACTACGACTACCTTGTGACCTGCTCTTTGGAGCACCGCCAGACAAAGAACAACCCAACACCGATTATGCAGCAGACTTAGTGGATAATCTGCACGACATCCACAATTATGCCCGGAAAAACCTGAAGCTCGCCAGTGACCGGATGAAAACTCGGTACGATAAACTGGCCAACTCTGCAGGTTACGACGAAGGCGACAGAGTCTGGCTCTATCGCCCAACTCGCAGAAAGGGAAATCGCCGAAACTACAAGCATCATGGGAAGGTCCTTACAAAGTAGTGACCCGGATAAATGATGTGGTTTACCAAATCCAGAAGACCCCTAGGTCGAGGATATTGGTTGTACACCTCATTCACCTCGTGCCTTATCATGGAGCTGCTCGAGACGAGCAACCATAAAAAGGGGGAAGATGTAGCAGTTGGAGAGCAGAGCAACGGGGAGAAGAGAAACAGTAGCAGGACACAAAGAAGATGCTGCAAGAACAGCCTCCAAAGAAAAGGAATGGGGGAAGCACCATTAGGCTATTCGGGACGAACAGCCTTAAGGAGGGAGCAGTGTGACATGTTGCGCAACGGAGGACCCCTACCTCCCCAGCGGCACGTGGCGGTAACATAGCGCTCTCGTTACTATGATAATAGGCGAGTCATCACACCGCCACTCTCCCCACGGTGACGTGCCGAGCGGAGCTGAAGAGAGCTGAGTCCCAGCGCGCTGGTCGCTAGGCAACGCGGATAAACAGTGATGCCTACCACGTGGTTGTTTTCTCATTGCCCTGCTGAGGGTTTATAAGGGAGCTACAGAGCCGCCGACGACAGTTCTCAGTTCGCGAGTTACGAGTTACAGACGCGTGTGATAACTAAGAAGTCAGCGAGCGGAAGACTTATTGTGTGCTTTCGAGACTTAGCGAGTGCTGTAGTACAGTTATATATGGTGTGTAATTCAGGGAGATTTGTATAGCTCCCGCGTATTAGTACGTGAAGACTTTGGTCGTAGGGTTTGTAAAGTGTGGAAACCCGCAACTGTGTTATAATTAATTGTAGCCATGATTTGTAGGTTGTTAAATAAACCAATTAACGATCTCTACGGCGTATTCAGTGACGAAACACGTTACAATATATATATATATACACGTGACATGCTTCCTGATGAAGCATGGGTTCGTTCACTTGCAGGGTACATAAATAGGAAAAATTATTGTTACTGGAATTCACAGAATCCATATCTAACCCACGAAGTGTGGTAAGATCCAGTGAAAGTTGGAGACTGGCATGCTGGAAGGGCAAGAAGGATTCCTTTACCTGCATCTTTTAGTGGAACAATTAATTGTGAAAGATATGTACAGGTCATTCTCAGACAATTCTTTCAAGAGTTAACAGAAGATGACACACTCTATGGCTGGCTTCAGCAAGACTAAGCTACTGACCACATTGCATGTATGTCTATGCAGGCTTTGTATGATACCTTCGGGGACAGAAATATCAGCACTGATATTTGGCAGGCACATTCACCCGACCTTAATTCTTGTGATATTTTCTTCTGTGGTTCTTTGCAGCACAAAGTTTAAAACAGTAAACCCCACAAGGAAGAACTAAAATAAATATTCATAGGGAAATTGGAAATATTCCTGCACAACAGCTTTAAGGTTTAATCAGAACATCTTCTGCTGGTGCAAGGAATGTCGACAAGTAGGGGGACAGCATTTTCAAATACTTCTGTGACCTGTGATTTGTATAATTCATTCCAAGCGTTACTGGTTACAGGCAGGAGTCATTGGCAACATTTGTATGTGCCCTGCAGCCAGCAGTGCATCAGATGCTGTGAAATGCAGAGCTGGGAACCAGGCGAGAAAAGTAAGAACCTCCGTCTATATGTATATATAGAAATTTTCTTCGAAGTTCATTAATAGCTTTATTTGTGTGTTTAATTACACCCATTGTATATGCCACATCACGATAACTGTATCTATATATTAGGATGTGTTGCCAATGCCAATTCTTCACTACTGCTTTCTACATCTTTTACACATTCTTTGTATCTAATGTTGAGTCACTTTCTGTCTAACAGAAAATAACAAGAAATCTGTCATGACAACCAATCACCCGACTACAGGTACAGAGGCAACAGGCAACATGTGTCTATAATCTGTTCCACAATGTCACAAATCTTTAGAGAATTATTAGTTATCCTATAACAAATCCTCAATATAATGTCACCTCTGTTATTACATTGATACATACTGCATCAAAGACAGAAAACAAATGATAAACTTCAGCATTTATAGATCCTGGGAACCCTATGATGTAGTGCCAAAGCACTGTTTAGTGGACTGGACAGACAAGGAAAATGTGAAGGATTTTTCCTGTATAGAATTTACCAAAAACATTCAGTTTACACAGTATTTCATTCCATCCATATTAGATCTGCTTAAAACACATTGGGACAGATACATAACATGCACATTCAACAAACTACATTTGCCTAGACATTTCAGAAATAAGAAACCTTCAGAATCTGGTCAACAGTGCAGTAGAGCTGCTTCACATGCACAGACAGCCAGAGAGACGGAAATAAGAAAGATTACTGACACTTCTGCACATTTGTGTTACCTGCCTAACAGTGCACATACAGCTCACCTCAGGTTCAGCCTTTAGTTCTGGAAATGGTATTGCAACAGAATCCTTTTCTTCTTCTGCATCTGAGACTGTGTCAGGTTTTACATTCATGGCCTGATTTGCATCATGAGGTGTTGGGTATGTCTCACCATATGGACCCACTAAAACATTCTCAGAATTCATACAGTCCTGTAAAAACCATCACATCTTTCTCAGAAATGGATGCACAACACCAAACATTAAACAGCATATGCTCTCCCTGCTATGGCTGCTTCTCATTACACCTAGCTCATAAGAGCTGTTTTGTACACATTTCCTTCTCTACAGCTATCAAGATCACTCATAGCTCAGTGCTCTTCCCACGAAACTAACAATAACTGCAGCAGTACAGAAAATATCTGCTTCCTTTGGTATCTAAAAACTGCATGAGGAGCTCCATAACTTGTAACCTTTGTTCACTAAGCATAATTAAAATCATCAAGTCAAGGAGGATGAGATGGGCAGCTCATATGGGGAGAAGATGAATGCTTATAGGATTTGTTGAGAAAGACACAAAGGGCTCATTACTGTGGTCACACATGCTCATCATGGCTCTGTATCCTAAGCCAAACAGACCCAGTACAAACCCTTTCAAATTATTTATTTGGTGAATAGAGCTGGCATATGAAAATAAAATTCTTGTCTGTACACACAAGCACAAAACACAATCCTTTCTCTCACAGATGGAAATATTTCTTCTGAGCTCTGCAGTACAATTCTTTCCACTCTTGTTGCAAGAGAATGCAGAATCCTTTGTAACCTTGAAACCTGTGCATCACATGATAAATATCTTGTGCGGTTCATTATAATTAGCTTACAAGAGTTCTGGTAATCTAAATCCTTGGTTCTGATAAGTGTACCAGTAACTAAATATGAACAGTATCGTGACTCCATAAAGATTTTTGCTGCTACAGAATTTCTCTGAAACACAATTCAGTTTACACAAAATTTAATTTCATCTGCATCAGAACTGCTTAAAATGAAAGCAATATCCTTTCATTCAAAAAACTATAACTGTCTAGAGACACTTCAAAAAATATCTTCATAGGCCAGTCAGCAGCACAGTGGAGCTGTTTCATGTGTACAGACAGCTGCCTGACAGATGGGGAGAACTGGCATTTCTGCATATTTGTGATCTCTCTCCAACAGTGGACATACAGAAACATACACCTCACCTCAGGTTCAGCCTTTATCTCCTGAAATGTTATTTGCAGAGGATCCACTTCCTCATGTGTGTCTGAGACTTCCTCAGCATTCATATTCACGGCCTGGTCTGCATGACTTGTTGGGTGTGTATCTTCATTCTCTGAATTTGTATGGTTCTGTAAAACCATCATATCTTCTATCAGTCACTCTTGTTGCAAGAGAATGCAGAATCCTTTGTAACCCTGAAACTACTTTATCACATAACAAATATTTTGTGGGGTTCATTATGATTAGCTTACAAGAGTCCTGGTAATTTAAATCCTTGGTTCTATTAAGTGTACCAGTAACTAAATGTGAACAATATCATGACTCCATAAGGATTTTTGCTGCTACAGAATTTCTCTGAAAAGCAGTTCAGTTTACGCAAAATTTAATTTCATCTGCAACAGAACTGCTTAAAAGGAAAGCAACATTCATTCAACAAAATACAACTGTCTAGAGACACTTCAGAAAAAGACCTTCAAAGGCCAGTCAGCAGCACAGTGGAGTTGTTTCATGTGCACAGACAGCCAGGGCGATGGAATGAGATGAGATGAGAAAGACAATTGACATTTCTGCATATCTGTGATATCTGCCTAACAGTGGACTTACAGAAACATACAGCTCACCTCAGGTTCAGCCTTTATGTCCTGGATTGTTATTCGCAGAGGATCCACTTCCTCATGTGAGTCTGAGACTTCCTCTGATTTTATATTTGTGGCCTGGTTTGCATCATGGCTTGGTGGGTATATCTCACCACATGGACCCACTAAAACCTTCTCTGAATTTGTATAGTTCTGTAAAAGCATCATATCTTCTATCAGTCATGGCTGTACAACACCATACATCAAACAATCTACCCCCTTCTTGCTGTAGCTGTTTTTCATTACATCTACCCCATAGAAGCTGTTCTCTATGAATTTCTTCTCTAGACTTCATAAACTTAGAATGTATTAAGTTCATAATGCAGGGGCCTTCCTCAGAAACTAATGTTCCCTGTGGCAGCACAGAAAATATCTGCTCTTTATGTTACCTAAGCGCTCATTACTGTGTTCGCACATGCCCATCATGACTTTCCATTCTGACACAAACCAACCCAGTAGGGAAGCCCCAAAATTATGTAGGGCAGTCAAAAAGTTCCCAGAATTCCCCTGCAGACAGAGAACGAGCGATAAGATAGCGCACACACTGTTGTGGTGAGGAGCTCAGCATGTTTGCTCACAGGTGCAACAGGTCTGGACAGGTTTCAGTGTGCAGTGTGGTTACAATTCCGTTTGAATTAGACAGGAGTGTTGGTCATTCGGCACAATGTCGCAGTTCGAACAGTGTGCGAACATCAATTTCATGTGCAAATTGGGAAAATCTGCTTCAGAGACGCAACTGGTCTTACAGCAAGTTTACGGTGATACCACACAAAAGAAATCCGCAGTTTATGACTGGTTTTCCCAGTTTAAGAGTGGGTAGGAGAAGTTAGAGGATGACCAGCGCAGTGGGAGACCTTCGACATCCATAACTGAAGAAATGATTGGAAAAGTGTGACAACTGATTCGATGTGATCGAAGAATAACTATCGCAGAGTTGGAGCAAGAAGTTAGTACCTCTCACAGATAGCTTCATGCCATTTTGTCCAATCTGAAGATTAGACACATCAGTGCAAAGTCTGTTCCAAGGCAGCTGACCACGGATCAGATGGAATGTCGCATGATGGTAACTGGCGATCTGCTTGACAAAAGTACGCACGACCCGATGTTTCTCAAAAAGATCATCAATAGTGATGAGTCACAGGTGTTTGCCTACGGCCTGGAAACAAAGATGCAATCAGAGTGGCACACAGCCTCATTTCCCCAGACAAAAAAATCACGCCTTGTCAGTAAAGACAAAGTGATGCTCATTGCATTCTTTGACATCGACGGTTTGGTGCACCATGAGTTCGTACCGCCTGGACAGACTGTTACTGGCCATTTCTAAGTGCAAGTTTTGCAGAGGTTGCGCGATGCAGTTCGGAGGAAGCGGCACGACAAGTGGCAGGGACAGTGGTTTCTGCATCATGATAACGCACCCATCCACACATCACTTGTTGTGCAGCAATTCCTCGCCAAGAAAAACGTTCCTGTCATCACTCAACCACCGTACTCTCCGGATCTCGCTCCGAGCGACTTTTGGCTGTTCCCTACTCTGAAAATGTGCCTCAAGGCGACATGTTTCACAACAGTGGAGGACATCAAATCGAATACAACAGCTGAGCTCCGGAATATTCCAAAAGAATCCTTCAACTGCTGCTTCCAGCAATGGCAGGATTGATGGAGCAAGCGTCCTTGTGTGCAAGGGTCCTACTTTGAAGGTGATTAGGTAAGCGTTGCCATAAGTCCTGCCATTAGAGTGCTATACCACCATTCCAAGAACTTCTTGACTGCCCCTTGTATATCTCTAAAATCGTTCTGCACAAATGTCTCCCAAGAGGTCTCCTTCTTTCAGGTTTTCCTTCCTAAACTTTGTATGCATTTCTCATTCTCACATGTCTGCTACATGACCTACCCACATCACTCTCCTTGAACTGCTCCCTCTCCTACATAATATACCAAATTGTTATAATATGGAGAACCATGTACACTCCCCAGATGTATTATGAAAACTAACAGAAGACTAGTATAAAATGTTCAGTTTTTAGGCTATGAGAATTGACAGATAATAAAATTCTCCTATGCACACAAGCACAAAACACTTACCATTCTTTCTCTCCGAGCAGGAAATATTTCTTCAGCTATCTGTAGCAGAATTCTTGGCATTCCTGTTGCAAGAGAATGCAGACTCATTCATAATACAGAAACTTTACTCATCACACAGATCTGTGGGTTGTGAATGAATTGATTCCCTACGGTATGGACAATACTTTGTAAGATGAGGCACGGACTAAACAATTAATATTAACATCTACATCACGAAACTCCTATACAATCTTATATATAAAAAGAAAAAATATTGATTATTCCAACTTATCGACAGGAACGTACCAACGACTGATTCGATGTTATAAAACATGAATTAAAATTTTATTCTTGTTTTACAATATAACTTCTGCTTTATATAATCTGATTATTTGTATTTTTTACGTCAAGTGTTTTATATGATTAATAGTACTGTATACAGTTTAATAGTACTGCAGTTCTGGGGTGTATATGTTTAACCATGCATTTGCATGATGATAGCCGAAACACGTAGCAGCCGTAGCTGGACATTGACCTTGATATTTATTGTGTTGTGATGGTTAATAAAGACGTTGTATATTTCTAACAAGTGTACGTGAATATCTGTCCAAGTCTGTAGGGAAACAATAATGACTGTGTACAAACACACACTGATGTGGCTTTCTTTGTTCTCACAACAGAGACTATGAAGCTTACCGTCTTATTACTCGCTGTGTAGTCTGACTGAGTCTGACAAATTTGCTCAAGTTTTGAAGACAGCTGGTTCTTCTGTTTTGAGTGAATCTCATGCTTCCAAAACGTCGGTAACAGGCTACCAGACTGCACGGAGTTACACCCTAGAAACAGCTAACCTACTCTACAGATTTACACACTGGTGCCGCAAAATAGTATTCACTATGCATCTGCATACCCTGAAACTTCAACCAGTTCACTACAGTTCATGAGCTCTCACGATATCCTTTATAAGTCGGATTGATTCGTGTATCAGGAGAGAAAACGCATGAAAATGTGAATTCTAATAGATACATGGCCCTCAGAAAGGGCGCCGAGAGGTTTACATGAATCGTAAGTAGAACTTGCAACAGCGGAATAATATCACGTAACCCTGAGGTGTTTATTTCTAGCAATTTGCCAAAATATAAGGAAATAGAATTTCTTTAGAATGACACTAATTAGTCCCTACAGAATACACATATCTTACACTCCTCTATAAAAAAAGCTACGTCCGATAATAACATTACTGCAGATTCCGGTATTGAACTTTACCTGTCTTATACGTCGCGATCGGACGGATCGGACCGGATCGGACTGATGAGTTGCTATTGATTTCACATTCTACCATTGGAGGGCAGGAAAAAACATTAAAATGATATTGAATACATTTAAATTCTTCTCAAAGAATTTGTGACATATCATTTTTGAGATGTTCAGAACAAATTCTGAATTTTAATATTTCACATGTATACATACGGTTTTTAAAAGTTATACATAAATAAAAATGTACGTAGTAAACATTAATCTCTTTAAATGCATCGCCATTTTGTGTCCAGCACAATATGGCATCAACACGTACATTTTTTAAATGAAGTCTGCAAACCCTGCAAATAGATAGGGGGGGGGGAAGAAAAAACCGCAACCCACCGCGACGCCGACGCGCACATTGTAAGGATCTGGTTCTGATCAGTCAAGATGGTCAAGATCATCTGTCACTCACTTATGGACTTCAGCCCTTCTGGCGAAGCTGCCAATTGTGCAGGATTAAAAAAAATAAATAAATAAATTCGCTTAGTGGGGGGTCGAATCCAACTGGGTTCACTCGGCACGGCGGCCACTGATTGGCCTATTGTAGCCTGCCCCAGGTGACTATGATGATTTGGAGGAATGAAGATTGGCAGGGGAAACCGAAGTACTCGGAGAAAACCCTCCCCAGCGCCACTTTATCCACCACAAATGCCAGTTGACCTGATCAGGGATGAAACCCGGGCCGCCTCGGTGGGAAGCCAGCGACTAACCGCTTGAGCTATGGCGCAGCCTAAATTGTGCAGCTACCCAAGAACTAATCGAGTAATTCTGTGTGTCAACCACTGTCGTCAGAACCCTTCAGAATCTATTCAAGAACTTCGAAGCATTTTATGGAACCAGAAGGTTCATTACCTTGTTCACAAGAGCCCTCCAGCGGTCTTTATCCTGAACCAGATAAATCCAATCCATCCCATCCTATCTCTGAGATCCATTTTAATATTGTCCACACACCTATGCCTTGGTCTTCCCAGTGGTCTCCTACATGGCTTTCAGACAAATATCCTATATGCATTTCTCCTCTCCCTCATTCGTGCTACATGCCCCACCCATCTCACCCTATTTGACTTGATCATTCTAATTATACTTTGAGAAGAGTACAAGTTGTGAAACTCATCATAATGCTGTTTTCTCCAACTTCCTGTGTACTTCATCTCACTTCTGTCTAAATATTCTCCTCAATACCCTGTTCTTAAACATCCTCAGTCTATGTCAGATTTGAGGCTTTCACGGCGGGGACTATGAAGAAAGCAGTCTTCTGGGATTTGGCACCGTGTATATGTGGTGTTAACCGACGTTTCGGAGGAACGTATCGCCTCCATCTTCAGGGTAGAAGAAAAAATATAAGAAATCTGCAAGTGAAGTGACCGTGAGAACCGGTAAAAGCAGACTGTGTGGAAATATACACAGCTATGTGAGAGCAGAGAAGGTAGGGGGGAAAGGGAAAGTATACAAGTGAAAGCAGTAGCGTGGGAGGGGTAGGGGAAGGGAACTGGGACAAGCATGGTTTTTGTGTAGGGGAGAGAAAGGCAAGGTTAAAGGTTGGGCACTAACCCGTAAGCTGAGGGTGGGGGTTGTTATGTTGGTTGGTCATGGCCTGTGTGGCCTTCTGGATCTGGCGTCATATCCCGGTGGCGGTTTTTTAAGAGAACAGATGAGAGGTTTCCAAGACTTGCTGAGACAAAACCCCCCCTCTCTGTTCATATTTCCTGGATGCAGTTCAATCTCAATTGCCTCCCTAACGGGAGGCTGACGGTGAGAAAGCAGAAGATGGAAGTGAAGATAAAACTGCAATGGGTCTTGTACAATAGGATGTACTGAAGTTAATTCTTGCACAAACAGGATCAGATCTTCACATCAATTAATGTCATGAATCGAAGGTTACTTTTTTTTCAGTAGCCTCAATAAATGGACATTTTCTGCTTGTAGTCCCAGTGGCATTGCTGGCATGCATGGAATATATCCAATTGAATGGGATTATGGGGGGAATCTACAAGTGGTCCAGTTCTACATAAAAAAATTCAGCTCATGTAAAATCTGTTATTGACTGTATTTTCATTCTCCCAAACTGAAAACTCTGTGGACTCATTATAATTAACCCAGTAATTTACATATCCAGGCAGATATTCGTTACTTGTGACAATCTAAGCATCTGTGGCAATGCTCGATTTTTGATACCAGTCCTGTGCTGGGCATTATCCAATATGTGAGGTGTATTTGCTGTACAGAGCATTTCAAGAGAAGGTGCCTCTCCTGTCTTCAGGTAATAGGTTGTCACACTGACACACTTTAATTGCCAGTTAAAAAGACGCTGGGAGTGAAATTAATTAGGATGCATCTCTTCTGGTAGCTGGATAAGGGTTGATGTATGTAATGTTACTAACATTAATTTCAGTTTAAACAGGCATTAATTCAATGAGCAATTGGTACTAGTTATCTGTGAACATCATAAACCTCTTCAGGATGTACATTCCATTGCAACTGCATTTGAGATATACTTCCTTGAACTCCCAAATCCTCTGTGCACGAATCAGCTCTACCACGCCTTTGTTGATGCATTTCAGCGCAGAAACTGCCACTTCCCCATTATAGGTATTTTTGAAGGGGGCATGATAATTTTGTACTCACTAGTACATTTGAATCTTAATATATATATAAAAAATGTGCCATCATGAACAAGTAGTTTACATAGCTGAACTCTGTTTATTGTATTGCACCCGTTAAATCAAATCCTTTATTGTGAATATTTTAAGAAACTGATTGTCAACAATTCATCTGATTGCCATCAGTTCATGTTAACAGTTTTGCAAACTATAATATTGGATTGTCACATTTCATCTTTAAATTCTTGTCAAAAACTTCCTTCTTTGGCTATGCTATACCTTTCAGTTGCTACTTCAGCAAGAATTAGGTGATTCTGCAAGACATGGAAATTTTAAGCAGAGGACGTTTTTCTTAAACTTTATGGTGTAGCGATCAATTTTTGAGTTTGAATGCAGTATTTATTGTGATTAGAATATACCATACTTTTGAAAGTGTATGCAATAAAATAATGTGTGGGGATTGTACTGCATTGATGTTGCTGAACCCAGGGGGCCCTAGAGCTGAATTGGCTCATGTAGCTAAACAGTGTCATACAACAGGCATGACCTCTCAAATCTTGTCATTGGGTGGTCCCCAAACATTTTGCGCTGCAGGGAACTTAAAGTGAACAGTTGCAGCACAGCTGGATATTTTGCACAAAGTTCCTCATCTGCTACACTGACAAGATCATTTTCAAGCTTCTTCCAACAAAAGCAACCTACCTGATTGATTGAGCTGTGAGCCATAACAATCCAGTCCTTGCACCATGATCATCAATGACTTATTGTGCTTCCCCTTTTGAGTAACCCTTTAATCCTACATATCAAATGAACCGTAGGACTTTGTTTATGAGGGAATCATACGTAGTAGTCACTTGGTTCCATAAAGAACTGACTGAGGTGATGAAATCTTAAATAAGCTATGGCCTCACAATCACATAAGATATGTGTGGCTGATTTGTCTTCTTCCATGCACCTTTCACAAGCAGCAGAGTAGTTGTGCCCCCCCTCCCAAGAGTGGACCAAAACAGACCCAGTTCCTGAAATGGTACATTATCTAGTTTTTTTGAACACCAGACAATAAACACAATCCAGAAACCCAGCATATTCTGAGTTATATGCAATACCAATTCTAAATTTTTGTGAATGAAGCTCAAGTCGAAAAAATTTTCTTCTTCTCCTTCAGTTAAGGTTCAGGCTTGTAGGTCATGTTAAGCGTCTCACTGTCATTCTGCCCATCTTCTTTCACATTTTATTTATTCCATGAAGTCTTTACAGTTATTTGTATATTCATCCATCCTGCATTGCCTTCTACAAGACAGCCCCTCTACTGCATCAGCTACACTAAGCAGCTGTTTTGCTGTGCACAGCATGTGTACACAATGTGATGTAAAATTTATATGCATTTAAAAGGTTCTGCACTAGCGGGATGTGACGTCTCAAAAATAACAACTTCCATTAACAATTACTAACTCAGGTTCCTGAAGTTACTTATGTAGCAGTAATTAACATAATCTAAAACTAAAAAACACATAATGAAAGAACACATTTCTTGGAAGATAAGCTTTGCTTCAGTCTGGTGGAAATACAGGGTTTGAAAAACTGAGTGGCTGGATGCAAGTCACTGCCCTCCTGTATACTGTACTACCCCAATTTATACAACAGGAAAAGCAATACTTACTGACCATCAGACACATTTGGTAATGTTCACAATTTCAGGAGCTAGGAACAGACATGATATGGAAGTCTCAGATATGCAGATAAATGTTTTCCATGCAGAATTCCTCTTAATATTTAAACCACCTGACAAAAACAGTATGCATTTTATGTAAAATATCTGCATGAAGATGATCCCAAGCCTTTTCAGTTTTTGTAAGTCACTCAAGGAAAATGCCACGATATTACCTTAATTAAGGCGCCACTTCCAACTTATCATTCCCTAATGACACTACAGTTTCTAGCTGTTTAGTCTGAATATCGATAGAGCTGCTGAACATATCACAAAATAAGACGTTTATTGTATTGGCATCGCAGGGTTATGGACCATCAAACCAAAGTGCAGTGGCGGGTTCCTTCAGCAGGATGGAGTCAATGACAAATGCCAGTTCCAGGCAATCAGTCTAGAAGTTCTAATGCCATATATTAACCAACTTCATATAGCTGCACCTTTCCAGAGAGGCTACTGATTGCTCTGCTTCCCAATGAATTACCAAAAAGTTATAGAATGCAAGGGCTCATTACCATTCACTGTCATGCTCACAGTTAGACACTGGCTCTCCTGAGCCAGATAATTTCATTCCATATATACTTATTTCAGCATACAGAACACACAGCATTAGCCTACCTTCACACTTTTCTGAGGACAACTGTAACTTGCAAATCGATTCATGCACTGCCCACTACTTCATATGATGAAGAATACACAACAAATGGAACACATATTCCAGGACCCTGGAGAAGGATCAGTTCAGGTGATGCAGCAACAGCCAACATGTGGTGACATACGAGGAAGAGCTCTGTTGATGCAAAGTTACTGAGGGAAGAATGTATGGTACATCTTATGCAAAATGAATGAAGCATTCCTTGGCAAGAAAAGTGTCAGTAATCAGAGATCACATGCTCAGAGTGACCAAGAATTAGCTTCGGTTACAGGGAAGTTCATTCAGGCAGTCAAGAAAGTGGGTATGGAGGGCAGCCCTAACTGCGCTGAATTTAACTACAATTGTGTCATTCCACTACATGAAACCTCTGAATTCCAATTAATAATATTATTGACAGTGCCTAATTTTATTAAAGAATTATATAATTACATTTAAACTTACTCCACAATTTTCAGTTGACTCTTTCCCTCTAAGGCAAAGGAGACCTAAAGCAAAACTCATTTCTTTTTTGATATCACAACAGACAAGTCGGGTTCTCTGCTGATATTTACAATGAAAAGATGTAAGCAAGCCTTTCATGATCCTTTCAATTAAATTCTCTGTATTACTTTATTTCTCCACAAGCAGAATCAACACATCTTTATTTAACTTTCTTTTTATAACCAATATACCAAGTATCCTGCAAAAAGATATCTTGTCTGCAATGCCCAATAGAGCATAGTTTCTATTCATCTGAAGAAACCGTAACAATTATCTCAATATACTCAATCCAAGTGATATATCAATCTGAAACTAACTGATCAACGAATTTACTCACATGTAATGACAGAAGAGCACAGACAACATATGGCAAAAAGCATATGATGCTGCTGAATTATGTGTACAAGGTGTGTCCCAAAAGTCATGAAATATATTTCTTTCCCGCGCTCCTACTGGTCGAAGCGCGCTGGAACCGGTTGGGTTACGGGGGGAGGAGGCCTTTAGCTTCACAGTGCACCCAAAGGTCAGTCTGCTCGAGCATCAGAGGCGTCAGTATCGCTTAATTAGTGCACGTGTTTTGTGACCACGTCACGGCGTGCGATGGCGGATACTTTCAAACAACGTTGGGCGGTCAAGTTCTGCACAAAGCTCAACAAAAAAGCTGCCGAAACTCATGAACTGCTTAAGCAAGCCTACGGGGAGTCTGCTCTATCATACGTGCAAGTTACAAGGTGGGTGAAAAAGTTTAAGGAGGGCCAGGAAGGAGCGGAAGATGACCCCCGCTCTGGACGGCCATCAACAAGCCAAACCGATGAAAATGTGACTCGTGTGCGTGATGTTGAATACTGACCATCGAATGACTGTCCGATTGTTAGCTGANTGTACCGATATCATCAATAAATTAAAATATATATATATATATTTCATGACTTTTGGGACAGACTTTGTATAATCTGTTGATCAGTTTCAGTGACTACACTCTACTAATCATTAGCTTCCACTGCTGAATTAACGTCATAACTGTAGGAGAATGTCATGTCATGTCATATTATGTATGTTTCCACTCATCAAGACAGGATATTGTGCACATTCAGCAATCAGAATCAAATGGAACTCATTTGCACAAATGTTTTGTACCATGGCACTCAGTTCATTTCCTGTCAGTTCAAACGGTTAGCAACAGCAATCAATTCCAATATATTGTAGCATTCTACAAAAATCCAGCACACCACACACAGCAAAACTGTCTTTCTTACAAAATGAAAAACTGTGGCATGCTACAAGTCACATACTGTTCCTTTAGTCTAAACACATCTCTACTGCTCTATGATTTACAGCACATCAACATGTAAGTGCTGATGTGTCTTCAGACTACTTTGCCGTCTGAATGACTTATTTACTACACACGTCACGTTTAATTCTATATATATATCACAAAATTAAAAACAATTCCATATTTGTTAAATTTGACAATTACAAGTGGGTTGTAAACTCTTGCCAAACAAGAAAACCTGGTGCTATAAGATTAAAACCTCATTCACTAAGTTAGAACTTTGGTAACATGTAAAACTTACACATTATACTACTATATACATAAAGTAAGCTTCCTGACCAAAGAGTATGTGATCAAAGTACTACATATCACGTAATTATGTTGATGGGTCAAATTCAAGAGTCATGTGTCAGCATCAAATTTTACACTTATACTTTTTCAGTTTTGACCACAGCCTCAAGCAGCGCTTCATTGAGCTTCTTTACAAGTTGTTCCATTTCATCTGCCCTTATCTTCAAATTTTCATTTTCTTGCTCAAGTTTTGCTGCTACTTCCTTCATCTCTCTCTCACGAGCTGTCCTATTTTGTCGGGATTTTCTTGAGGCCACATTATTTCTCTCTCTTCGCCTTCGATATTGGTCATATACAGGATCAACAGAAGGCATTCTTGACCTTTTGGATGATGGAGACCATGGCTCATCAGCTACAGAACCTGATGAATTTCTCCGCTGTGATCTGCTGCCTGAACTACTCTCCTTAGATGTTGATGGATATACCCGTTTTGGTGGATGTCCACATGTTGGTTTGGGCAATAACAGCTCTTCCAGTCCAGAAATACTCTCCCTTGGGAGCAGTTTCTGGAATGACACCACCTTCGTACTGCTGGCTGGTTCAGTTCTGGAGATCTTGAGTTTCAACACTGGACCATCCTGAGAGTCTATACTTTCCAATGAAGCATGTGCTTGTAATTCCTAGTTTATAACACACAACAGGATGCATACTATTAAGATAGCTACATATGTGTTAGGCAACTGTGCCTCATTTGAAGGCATGTTAACATGATTTCCTGCTTCCTGATAGAGCAATTCCCCTCAAAGGGTGAACTTCCACCCACAACAAATAATGTACACAAGAGTTAACGAGGACTGCTACAGTAAAGGTTCCCACACGTCTCTAAACTGAGAAGGTAACATGTCATCCATGAAATATTTTAAAAAGGAATCACAACCCCCCACCCTCCAATAATAATAATAATAATTAAAACCCCACATAGTTGAGAGTGCAGCGAGTGCTTTGCTTATGTATAACTGTCGAGACTGCATAATTTTGTACAGGGTCCGGCATGGAAACCCAACGATTTTGGCACTACTTTGGGTGATGGTGGTGTGGGAAGAGAGGGTTAACTGACCTTCAGCAGCTCAAAGTACTCAATTTCAGTGGACATGGAACAGTGGACCATGAAATATCATGCTTTTTGTTGTCGAGACATTTTTTAAAAATGGTGACTCTGTGACATTTCTGTGTGTGCTGTAACCTTTATCGGACGGGCCATTTAAATTCCGGTAGTGGCAGCGGGACGGAGTTAATTTAAATGCCCGCCATTTTAGAGTAATAAAAATTGTAATCATGTTACTCAAAATGCCGTGATTTCTACAATTTTTGTGATAAACGAACGAAATAAACGCTGCTTTTATCTAGAAAGAATACAGAATCAGATATTGTAATTTACAGATTTTAGAATCTGTAAAAATTGTTACACTGATTCCAAAAATTTTTTTTTCCCAATTTTAAGCGTCTGTCCACAAATATGCAGTCAGTTTCTGCAGTATAAATGCCTGCTGGTGACATCATTCATATTCATACTGCGTTATCTTAGCCAAAGGGAAAGAAATGTTTATGCTTATATAGCACTTCCAACCTTTCTGTATATACAGGAGTGAGGTCACATCCCTCAGAGGCTCTGTCTGTGTATACACGTATCTGCCACACAAGAAGCACTGTTAAGCTTCTTAGAAAGGCCCGCACTTGGCCCCTTGTTCTACATACTTTCAGTCTTGTGTACCACATATTTATCAGCTGCCTATTAACTTCGCCTTTTTCCATGCGAATTGGGGCCATGGTGGATAGTTGAAATTGCGATGTTTTATAAGCGTTATGATTAGAGAAGGCAGATCGGCAACATTGGCTGACTTCCTGCTAATACGAGACAGATGTTGCTATGTGCGCTTCATGTGGAAAACAGAGTTACACACCGACTAAGTGCATGAATTGCGACGTCGGACTTTGCATTCAGTTACATGAAAAATTCAGTTAGATGATGCAGGAGGGAAGACAGTCTACTTATAAAGCTGGTGTCCAAAAATAATGTAGAAAGCCCTGCACATGGCCCCTATCTTCTATGTGCTTTCAGTCTTATGTACCGCATTCTGAATGGTTTGATTTACGAGCGGCTTCTCTATTTCGACTGCTTCAATGTGAAAAGGGGCCATGGTGCATAGTTGAAATTGGGATGTTTTATAAGTGTTATGAATAGAGGAGACCACTCGCCATCACTGGCCTACTTCCTGCTAATACGAGACTAACATTGCGTGTGCGCGCTTCGCGTGGAAAACAGAGTTGATTACGGACAAAGTGCATGAATCGCGACGTCGGACTCTGCATTCAGTGACATGCAACATTCAGTTACATGATGCAGGAGGGAAGACAGTCTACTTATAAAGCTGGTGTCCAAAAATAGTGTAAGTAGAACAAGAATTTCTATCTTAAAATAAGATTTTAAAACACTATGCGCACGCGTGGATTGCGGGTACCCATACGGTGACGCACGGCCACATGGCTGTACTTTAAATGACGCCATATGGTGACATTAGTCTCTTAAAGGTTAATGTGGGTCAACATGGTAAAGTTCCAAGTAGGAACACGATTTTGTTGTGGATTGCAAACTTCATATCAACTGGCTCAGCCCTAAAGAAGAAATCGCCTGGAGGTGCATGAACTGTCCAAACACCTGAGAATGTTGAGACTGTTGGGTGGGCAGCAGTGACTAGTCCCTGTCCTTCTGCAAGGAAGCATGCCATTGCATTAGGCATTTCAACTTGGAGGGTGAGACGAATATTGCACCTAGATTTGCTCTTTCATCCATACAAGATGTGTGCAAGAGTTCCATCAATGTTTTTGGTTGAACTGTTTCAATTTTGCACAAAATATGCTTGAAACTGTGGCAGATGATGTGGTCTTTGGCATGAGTGGCAACACTTCCACTTATCTGGGCGTGTTAACGAACAGAACTTCCGTTATTGGTCACACTCAAATCCACGGAAGCTTCATGACCACCCTCTTCCCTCTGAACGTGTGACAGTCTGGTGCTGTGTGGGAAGCTTTGCTGTGAGAGGCCTGTATTTCTTTGTGGAAAATGGACATGCTGTAACAGTAAACTCTGGTCGCAATGTTCACATGCTGTATAATTTCCTAGCACCAGAAACTAACAAACGTGAAATTAATCTACAAACCATGTGGTTTCAACAAGATGGGGCCAAATGTCATACTGCAAGAACTTCCATGGCAATTGTGGAGAAATGTTTCCTGGGCATGTCATTTCTCAGCACAGTGATCTTCCATGGCCAGCTTGGTCACCTGACTTGAGTGTATGCAGTTATTTCCTTTGGGGTTACCTCAAAGTGAAGGTATTCATCAACAGACCACATACAGTTCATAAACTGAAAGCTGCTGTTGAACATAAAATCACAGCAATACCCACCAACATGGTAAGTCGCTCAATGAACAACTTCAAGATGAGGCTGCAGGAATGCGTATGAAGAGATGGTACGCATCTGCATGGCATAATTTTTAAGCCAAAATGAGATGCAAGTTATATGCATAAAATGGCATACATTTTTATATATTATGACAAATAAAATAAATAAAAATTGGCTCCAACTAATTTAGAATCCATCACGTTTCCCTGTCTGACAATGTATATATTCTCGTTTATGTTAGTGTTCCTATTTCTATGCAGATTTTGTGCAAAACATGATTGATATGTTATTTTCTGACAGCCTGAAAACATAATATGGTGTAATTAGCTATTTCTCTTTAGCTTCTGTTGGGTGAGGGGGTAATGTCACAAAATTTACTGTAAATTTTTCATACCTGTCCCTCAATTGAAAACATGTGCTTTGTGCTGGTGATGTGGTTGGTGTCTGGGGTGGTATTGGTAGGAGGATGTACAGTGTTTAGCACATAGTTCTGTGTTTTTTTCTTTTTTGGCGCTACAGACCCAATTTGCGCCTTGGCCTACTTCCAAGACATTCTCAGTTTCACTTCGGATTACCAGATCTGAGACATTTGGTAGTATTCCTTGGGCGGGTGATCAGCTCGCTGTACACAAACACAGAAAAACATGCATGCACGCACGCACACACCCACCAAATATCCATGCACTCAGCGGAATTCGAACCAACGATCCCAGCTTCTGAGTGAGTGAAGACAGTGCATGCCTTAGACCTCTTGGCTACCGTGACTGGCTCAGAGTATGTGTTACCTTGGGCAAGTACTATATGAGGTGTACTGGAAAGATCCCAGACTAGGGTAAAAAGAAATACTGGTTTAACTTAATTTGTCTGCCATCTCTTTCGAAACAGTCTCCTTGGGAACATATACATCATTCCCATCATTTATTCCACGCTTCAAGAGAGCCGTGGAAGTCATTTTCCTCAATGCTGTCTAGTACCACTTGTGATAGATGTCAGATACTGTTTCAAGACATCGTCCCTTCAGTTTCATTTTCAATTTGGGAAACAGCAAAATCACAGGGGGCTAAGTCCGGCGAGTAGGGGAGGTTGGGGAACGATAACCATGTTGTCAGTAACAAAATCTGTGGTTTTCAGGGATGTATGGGTGGGTCTGTTGTCGTGATGATGAAGCAATAAGGCGCATGTTCAAATTCTGTCCTCCTGGCAAACACCATAACTGATCTCAATGGTGTCTAGAAGCTCACGGATTGTTCGGCGACGGTCTTTGTGGATGAGTCCTCGAATTTTTCAACATTTTATCCTTTGCTGGTGCTCAGTCACCCTGGAAGTTTGTCATTTTCAACTGACACTTGCCCGGCCCTGAAATGTGAATGCCATTCAAAAACCACTGTCTAGCTTAAAGAATGTTCTCCAAAAGCCTCACAAGGCACTTCAAGGGTTTTGGCAGTGGATTTACAAAGCATCATGCAAAACTTGATACAGACACATTGCTTGATTTTGCCATCCATTGCAGACAAAACGAAACATGAAGTCAAAAACGCACTCTTCTAAAAACAATGCATAATCAGAGTGTGTTGTCTCGTGCCAGACTGATGCAATAGGCTTTCAGAAGTGTTAACTGTCATGTTCTTTCACCAAGGCAGTTACAATAATAACAGTCCAGGAACTATCCAATACCACCTCATACTGAATAAAGTTTTTTGTCTTCATTGTGTTTATCTTTGAGTAGATTTATTTTTATATTTGTACAGGGAGGTTCTTATGGTTATTGACTGGTTGACAGCTCTGTGCTTCAAGGCGACAAGCACACCTCCAACTGTCAGTCAAATTCGAATTTTTCCAATGACTGAGCATGCCTGATGGTCAATAATGTTTGGAATTAAGGGAAGTTATTAACTTTATCATGGCATTATGTTTCATGGCACTTAATGCGGTTCATACGTGTGAATGTGTTTATGATTTGTCAGCAGGGGGTGGCAGTTATTAACTCGATTAGTCATTTCTTCTGTTACAATTAGTGAGCACTGTGTTCTATCATGATGTGGTATACTTTAGAAAAATGTGTATTTCTGTATGACACTTATGTCAAATACAATTCTGCTTGTAAGTGCCGGTGAAAATTGCAAATATTCCTGCACAACAGCTTTAAGGATTAATCAGAACCTCTTCAGCTGGTGAAAGGAATATCTATGGTAGGGGCACAGCATTTTCAAAAACTTCTGTGACCTGTGAATTGTTTACTTCATTCCAAAACGTTTGTGTTACCTGCCTAACAGTGCACATACAGCTCACCTCAGGTTCAGCCTTTATTTCTGGAAATGTTATTGGGACAGGCACCTCTTCTTCTTCTGCATGTGAAACTGCCTTAGCTTTTATACTGATGGCCTGATTTGCATCATGAGGTGTTGGGTATGTCTCAGCATATGGACCGACTAAAACGTTCTCCGGACTTGTACGGTCCTGTAAAAACCATCACATCCTTCTCAGAAATGGATGCACAACACCAAACATTAAACAGCACATGCTCTCCCTGCTATGGCTGCGTCTCATTACATCTAGCTCATAACAGCTGTTTTGTACACATTTTCTTCTCTACAGCTATCAAGATCATTAGAAAGTATCTGGTTCATAGCTCAGTGCTCTTCCCAAGAAACTAATAATCACTGCAGCAGCACAGAAAATATCTGCTTCCTTTGGAACCTAAAAACATCATGAGGAGCTCCACAACTTGTAACCTACATTCACCAAGCATAATTAAAATGATCAAGTCAAGGAGGAGATGGGCAGCTCATATAGCAGGCATGGGGGAGAAGAGGAATGTATATAGAATTTGTTGAGAAAAGCCAGAAAGAAAGAGACCACTAGGAAGGCCTAGGCATAGAAGGGAAGATACTATTTAAGAAGAGACATAGGATGGGATGGTGTGGACTGGATTCATATGGATCAGGATAGGGACCTGTGACGGGTTTCTGCAAACACATTAATAAACTTTCAGGTTCTATACAATGTTGGGAAATTCTTCAGTGGCCAAGCAACAGGTATCTACTCAAAGTCTCACTCAGCTTCATGAAGTTATTTATGGTACCTATAGGCTCATATCTGTGGTCACATGCTCATCATGGCTCTATCCTAAGGCAAACAGACCCAGTACAAACACTTCCACATTATACATCTCAAACCAAAAACTACGTGGAAAGTGAAACATCAGACAGGAATTGCAAGAAGCCTAAAGAAACTCAAGGATGGAAAACTGTGCATACAAATCATCAAATCCAGACAATGAACCAACAACTAAACAAATCTAACCTTCAAGCATTTAAGGATAATGAAGATCAACCTATACCAACTGTAGTGAATGGTGTAATTTGGATGAATAATAATAAAAAAAATGATCAAAAGTATAATGAATGTACTGAAAACAGTATAAAGGAAAAGGAAAAATGTAAGAGACACAGAGTCCTGCTACTTGAGGACAGTCAAACGAGAGGTTGTGCACACTTACTAAAGCTGAATTTAAATAGTGAGTTCGATGTCAGCAGATTTGTGAAGCCAGGAGCAAAGTCAAGGGATATTCTAGGCACAAATATTGATAAAGACATGTCAAAGGATGATATTCTAGTAGTCTGTGCTAGATCCAATTACATCAGTAAAAATAATGCAAAGGAAGGATTAAAAAAAACGTAATTAATTTTATAAAAAGAACCAGTCACACCAACATCATGACTTGAGTTTGGGGGGCATCATTTATGTACAAGTTGAAAAGAGTAGGGGAAAGGACAGAACCTTGTGGCACCCCTGCTTGCATTTCCCTTGGCGTTGACATTTTGCCTTCAACCAAGACCCTGAATTTATGGTTAGAAAGAGAGGACCCAATAAGTTTGGTCAAACTGTTCGAGAATTCCAATTTTGATAACTTATACAGCAATCCTGAGTGCCACGTGGTATCAAAGGCTTTTTCGATGTCAAAGAACACTGCAGCCGTAAACATTTTATTGTTGAAATTAAGGGTCACGTGATCCGCCAGCCTCATACATTGCAATGTTGTGCTGTGACGTTCATGAAAAAAAAATGGCTTGTGTTGAGCAGGCCTCTTTCTTCAATATGTTTATGGAGGAATTTCAAGATTGCTTTTTTGAATAGTTTTCCTGTCATGAACAGGA
>NW_019734968.1:35746-60275 GCF_002891405.2 Cryptotermes secundus | reverse complement strand
TGCTGTTTCATTAGATTTAGAACAAATTTAGTAATGGCCATTATTTTTTCCTCCTCGGACACTGCACCACTGACCTCTGTCATAATCTGCTGTACTACAGTCACTACTCTCAACATATTGTCGAGAAATTGACTGTTTACATGAGGAGCCTGAACTGACTGATCTGTATGTTGTTCCTGTACAGGGACCAAGACGCTCGGTTTCGTGGCTGCTGGTGGAACTGCCACTGGTGTTTGGCAAGTCTGAAGCCGCTGCTCCTGTGATGTGTTGCTTTGGAGTGCCGCCGCGAAGGAGACTCCAGGGGTAAGATGAGAACACCCTTCCCGTTGTGGTTTTGGGTGCTCTCTGCAATTTCTTCTTCTGCAGTTCCTCCTTCACATGTTTGCAGCCGCGGTAGTTGGCGGGATGCGGTTTCTCTCCATCCTTCAATTCACAGTTACAGCACGCTGGAGTGGAGGCAGCGTTCTGTTTCTCAGGGCACTCTTTGTGCAGGTGGCCACCCCCGCACCACATGCAACGGGGAGGTTGCTTACAATTAGCCCAGACGTGGCCAAATTGTTGGCAGTTTTGACACTGCGTAAGGCCACTCTGTGCTCTATATGCCTCAACCCGGATGAAAATGTGGCAAAAGCTTTGTATTTTGAAAATTTCTTGTGATTTTGCCATCTGGGGTAGGGTGATAAGGAAGAGTGGAAGGTTTCTTGATATCCTTTCTTCTGAAGGTGACCCAAGGGGGGTTGTCATCTGTTTGATGCTAACCACGTCAAATCCCAGGGCCACCAGTCCATCAGATATATCCTCTGCAGGGGTATTGTGAGGGAGGTGACAGATTACAGCCTTTATGGGTTTTAGGGACTTCGGAAAGAAGGTAAAGTAGGATAGTTTATTGTTTGATAGATGGGACTTCACGGCTTCGAAATCCGCCATGCTTTTGGTGAGGACTCTGGTCCCGTTTCTGGTACTGCAGAACTCAAAGTCACCTTTGACCACATTTTTCAGTAGCTTTTACAACTGAATTAGGTTGACTGTGGACGTTAGAATTATTTGGGGGGGGGCCTGTCTGCTTTGCCTGAGGTTTCCTCCTCCAGCATAGTGGTTCCGGCACCAGCAGTGTCGGTGTCCATTGATGTCACCCTGAGAGATGCAAAGTAGTTTCGGGTGGGAACCTCATTCGCCGGGGTGTTTGCTACGGCAGCCGCTGCCTTCTTTGAAGTCAGGGCAGACTCGGTTGTGATTTGCCGTTTCCGCCTTCAGACGTCTTTGAAGTCTTCTTCTTGGGAGGGTTTTGTAGGAAGAGTTTTCGTTGTCTCAGAGGTTTTGGCCTTCAAATCGTTCAGTGTAACTGTATAGGTCCCATACAGAGCATGAACAATATCTTGCCTGTGAAAACCTGCAATAGCTGTCTGTTTTCGTCTGCGGCATTGACTATTGCCACCCACTATGCACTTACCCCAATTGTAGTGGGTCTGAAGCTGGCCACATCCTCAATATCACAAATGATTTTAAACAGCTTCCTGTAGTGCTGATCTGCTTCCAGATACTGTTTAACCATCTCCTTGTATTCTGCCTGTAGTGAGGCTCGTCTTTCTGCCCAGAATGCATGGTAACCAGGAACCGAGGCACCCGCCATGTCTGGCATGGCACGGCACGAACCCAAGCCTCACACAAAAACTAAGAATTTTACTACCAAGGACTGTGGAATTTCAGAAGCTGATCAGAAAGAGCATGCAACAACTACCAGCAATAACTCCTTCATTGATCCTCTATGATGAGAAGACTTTTTCAACTTCTTGCATCGGAAACCAAGCACACACCTAACATCAACACGCTGCTCAAACTTTAAAACCAACTTTACACTGACTGAACACCACCAGTCTTGTTCCAACCAATAACCTTCACCAACACACTACTGCACACCAACAAATTGTCGAACAGACAATCTGCTTTGTACGAGCCATACTACCACAACAAGACTTTCTCAATGAATCTCAAAAATCTGACTCCTCTGAATAATCCAACACATAGCTCGACTCCCAATCGACTTACTCCCCAGAACTGACTCCTGAATGACTCCACAATGATCCACTGGCTTGCGAGCTCTGTGCTCCGCCTTTTATATCATGCATGATGGAGGAGCGAAATTTGCAGAGCGCTGATTGGTTAGCACGTGTAATGATCTGGATGTGCGCTGGACAGCAAGTGCTGTATAAATGCGAGCGCTGGAAGCAACGTGATTGGTTAGTGCGCGTGATGGTGAAAAGTGAGCTGGATAGTGAGCGCTGTAGAAATAACGTGATAGTATGTGGGATGTACCCACAGTATATTACAGGGTGGGGCGCAAAAACTTCCTTTCTTTGAAGACGAATAAAAGAAAAATTACTGCCGATAGACAAAATTTATGTTTAGCTAATGAAAGAACATACTTTAAAGTTTTAAATCATGGAGTTTTAAACAAAATATCTTGAAGGTGGTGGCCACCATTGTCTATGCACTGATACAACCGTTTTCTGAAGTCGCCCTCTGCACGTTCCAACATGTGCACCGTAATTTGGGCTACTTCCTGCCAAATAACATTCTTCAGCTGAAGCAGGTTTGTGGGGCGATGTTTAAAACCTCTGCCCTGAGGTATCCCCATAAAAAAAAAATCACAGGGCATTAGATCAGGTGAGTGTGCTGCCCATGTGATGTCACTTTGAAGCAAGATGAGCCGTCCATGGAACTTTGCCCTCAAAACTGTCATTGAAGCTCGGGCTGTGTGGGCCATGGCACCATCCTGTTGGAACCAGACATTTCCTAGATGCATTTCTTCAAGAGCTGGTTTGAAAAGATCTCAAAACTGACTGTTGAACTGCCTCCACATTTTCTGGCATCGTAACGGTCCGCTGTCCTGATGATTTTTTCACCACACCCCCGGTTGTTCTAAAGTTCTCTACCCACAAAACAATCGATTACCGGTCGGGAACCAGAACTCTGAGCTTAATTCCAAAGTGAGTACGGAACTCACGCTGCACCGTCACATAGGAATGGTTGTTCGAAAAGTAGGCTTTGACAACAAACGCACGCTGCTCATTCGTCCATCTCATCTCTCCTAGTGAGGGGTATTAGACAGAAACTTCCGCGACTGCTGCATTTGCCGAGCCTATCCCCACTTTTCTGTGACCTCCCCTCCC
The DNA here is from genome assembly GCF_002891405.2 of Cryptotermes secundus. Classification (NCBI taxonomy): domain Eukaryota; kingdom Metazoa; phylum Arthropoda; class Insecta; order Blattodea; family Kalotermitidae; genus Cryptotermes; species Cryptotermes secundus. Next base: position 57,105 of record NW_019734968.1, on the reverse strand, counting down.
TTCACAATGCGTCTTGACAAAAAGGAAGTCTCTGCGCCCCACCCTGTATTACATCATTATATTATTATTATTATTTAATTATCATCATTCTTATTTATTCCATTGTAAAGTATCTGACTTGCCCTATATCATGCATAATGATCCATGGAGATGAAGTAAATAAATAAATAAACAATTTCTTTAAACTCTATCTTAATAGAATCTTTCGATCCACACTTAGGTCTCCCAAATGGTCGGTCTCTCTCAAGTTTTCCCTCCAAAACTTTGTATGCATTTCTCATTCTCCCATGAGTACTACATGACTTACCCACATCACTCTCCTTCATCACATTCCTACATAATATACCAAACTGTTATAATGTATACACCAAAGGGCGTGAGAAGTGTCAGAAGTTATTGGGAGTGTGTAATACAGTGACCCTGGTATAGCTCCCGTATTGTACTGTGAATACATGTAGACTAGTGAAGATAGAGTGAACAGATTATTGTGTAGGGGTTATAATTGTGTAAACACGCAACTGTGTTATAATTGATTGTAGTTACGATTTGTAGGTTGTTAACTAAACCAATTACAATCTGAATGGCATCTTTAGAGACAAAACACGTTACACTATTATAAAACTCTTGTATGTGCACACAAGCACAAAACATAATCCTCTCACAGATGGAAATGCTCCTTCTGCTTCCTGCAGTACAATTCATGGCACTTTTGTTGCAAGAGAATGCAGAATCTTTCGTAATCTTGAAAACTGTTCATCACATGATAAATATTCTGTGGGGTTCATTATAATTAGCTTACAACAATCCTAGTAATTTAAATTCTTGCTTCTAATAAGTGTACCAGTAACTAAATGCGAACAGTATCGTGACTCCATAAGGATTTTTGCCGCTACAGAATTTCTCTGTAATGCAATTCAGTTTACACAAAATTTAATTTCATCTGCATCAGAACTGCTTAAACGGAAAGCAACAGTCATTCAACAAAATACAACTGTCTAGAGACAGTTCAGAAAAAGACCTTCAATGGCCAGTCAGCAGCACAGTGGACTTGTTTCATGTGCACAGACAGCCAGAGAGATGGGATGAGAAAGACAACCGCTTCTTGAAACAAAAAGCTGACACATATGAAGCCTTTAAAGAATTTATGAAAATGGTTGAGACAGAAACTGGATTGACAATAAGAGCTGTTCGTTCCGATAATGGTGGTGAATTTTGCTGCAAATTATTCAATAACAGGTTATCGGCCCAGGGATCGTATCATTGATAAGTGTAAAAAGTACAGAAGTGAAAAGTGTTATTTAAAAGTGATCCTTTGGACTGACGCCGCTATCAAGACAAAGAAACAAGTTTCATCATGGCCACTTGGAAGCCCTTCGCGAATATTGATAGGCTCAAAGGACGCGAAAATTATAGAGAATGGTGCTTCGATGTTCAAAATATTCTAGTGATTGAAACTGTGTGGTCAGCAGTCGAAGGATACCCTGCAGAAGACACAACGCCTATATCCATCAAGAAACAAAAGGACGAGAAAGCAAGAGCCATCATTTGTCTGACATTGGAGCCCCAAGTTAAGTCTTATGTTGTCCAGACAACAACAGCAAAGGAAGCCTGGGACGAGTTGGAAAGAACATTCAAAGATCAGGAAGTCAATAGTTGGATAAGTATTTTAACTGATTTGTGCTCTTTGAAACTTGAGGACTATAAAAGCATGCAGGAATATGTTAATGCCTTCATGTCAATAAATCTCAGACTAGTCTCAATGGACAAAAAAATAGATGATGAGCTATTAGCTGCATTAATGTTAAAGGGTTTAACTAAAGAGTATTATCCCATGCGTATGGCGCTTGAAAACTCCAACGTAACTCTGACTAGTGAGCTCATTAAATCTAAGCTATTGCAACATACTGAATTTGGTAAAAATGCAAATTCAGATTCAGCCTTTCTGTCCAAAGATAAGATTAAACGTAAACCAGCAAAATGTCAAATTTGTGGTAAGCTAGGCCACATAAACAAAAACTGTTGGTTCAAAGATAAGGATAAGGTGAACAATAAGAATCATAACAATCAGCATAGGAAAAAATTTAAGAGCAATCAGTCTTCTAAATCAGTTAACAGTACTGATGAAAATAAAGAAGGATCCGATCATAGGTGTAATGAAAATAACAATTTCTGCATACCTGTGATGTCTGCCCAACAGCGGACATACAGAAACATATAGCTCACCTCACGTTTAGCCCTTACCTCCTGAACTGTTATTTGCACAGGATCCACTTCCTCTTGTGCATCTGAGACTTCCTCAGCTTTTATATTCATAGCCTGGTTTGCATCATGGCTTGCTGGGTATATCTCACCACATGGACCCACTAAAACCTTCTCTGAATTTGTACAGTTCTGTAAAGGCATCACATCTTCTATAAGTCATGGCTGCACAACACCCTACATGAAACAATGTATGCTCTTTTTGATGCAGCTGCTTTTCATTACATCTACCCCATAGAAGCTGTTCTCTATGAATTTCTTCTCTAGGCTTCATAATCTTAGAAAGTATGGAGTATTATGTTTTATTATGCATTAGGATGGGCACACGGTAGAGTAGTTAGTTGAGGCACTACGCTAGAAGCTGGAAGGCCGTGGATCAAATCCATGTCATTGGATTTTTTTAATTTACCTAATCCTTCAAGCTGCACTATGGCCCTGGGGTTGACTCAGCCTCTAACAGAAATCAGAACCAGGAATATTCTTGGTGGTAAAGGGCAACCAGCACATAAGGCTGACAACCTTATACCCATCTACGAGCCGATGGTCTAGAAACTGTGAGAACTTCAACATCTCACAACCCTATGGGTCTTCACGGCCTGTTACAGGGATACCTTTACTTCTTTTACTTTAATTATGATGACAAAGAGTGATATATTATATGTGGCGTATTGTACATGTATGTGCATATTTTATATTTTGTACATAAATTTACTGTGAAATGAATGTACAGTCCAATTTATACTGTATGGTCAATTATTTTATTGTAGTGTTACCTTGCATAGTAAGCGATACATTATATGTGGCCTATCTTATGTGCTGCATATGTATGTTTTATACTTTGTGATATCCAGTTGGTTTTATATTGTATTATTAAATATCTTATTGTTATTTTGTTATCTAGTATAAACAATGACTAAATTCTGTATCTATTTACATAGATCTCTGGCAGAAACATTAAATATGAAAAAATATGAAAGTTCTTAATGCAGGGACCTTCCTCAGAAACTAATGGTCCCTGTGGCAGCACAGAAAATATCTGCTCTTTATGTTACCTCAGCGCTCATTACTGTGTTCACACATGCCCATCATGACTTTGCATTCTGATACAAATTCGGTACAAACACCTCAAAATTATATCTTTAAAATTCTTCTGCACAAATGTCTCCCTAGTGTTCTCATTCTTCCAGGCCTTCTATCCAAACCTTTGTATGTATTTCTCACTCTCGCATGTGCGCTATATGACCCACCCACATCACTCACTTCAATTGCTCCCTCTCCTACATAATATACCAGACTGTTATAATATGGAGAACCATTGAACTCCCCAAATGGATTATGAAAACTAAACCAAGATAGGTATAAATGTTTAAGCATTTTTTGGCAATGAGAATTGAAGGACAATAAAATTCTTAGGCGCACACAAGCAAAAAGCACTTACCATGCTTTCTCTCAGAGCAGGAAATATTTCTTCAGCTTTCCGTAGCAGAATTCTTGGCATTTCTGTTGCAAGAGAATGCAGAATCTTACATAACCTCGAAACTTTTTCTTATCCACGTTTTGTGGGTTGCAAATAAATTGTTTTACTAGAACCCTAGTGATATAGAATAATATACAGTGCCTGTATCTTGTTGCGAATATTTGCCCAAGTATGTAAGGAAACATACTAATGATTGTGTACAAACACATACTGATGTGGCTTTCTTTGTTCTCACAGCTGAGGCTCTGAAGCTTACTGTGTTATTAACAGTTGTGTAATCTTAACAGACTTGCTCAAGTTTTGAAGGCAGCTGGTTCACCCATTTTGAGTGAACCTCTTGCTTTCAAAACGTCGGTAGCAGGCTACCTGACTGCATGGAGTTACTTCCCAGAAAAGGCAAACCTACTCTACAGATTTACATCGTGGTGCCGCAAAATATTCACTATGCATTTGCATACCCTGCAAAATTCAACCAGTTCACCATAGTCCATCAGCTGTCACGACTTCCTTTATAAGACGGATTGATTTGTGTAACAGGCGAGAGAACTCATAAACACGGTAAAAAAAAATGTGCATTTTAATTGGTAAATGTCCCTCAGAAAGGGAGGTGGGAAGTTTCGAAGAATCCCAAGTGGAACTTTCAACGGCGGTATAAAATCACAAACACCAGCGGTGTTCCCTTCTAGCTATTTATCAATATATGAGGAAACAGAATACTAATGATTCCCTACAGAATACCCACAACTTCACACCTATATCGAAAAAGTAATGTCCGGTAATAACGCTTCAAGATAATTGGTGCCTCTGTGCTAATATTCGTAAGCGTGATCACACTTAATTGCACTTAGTACTCTTAACACTCTTCTGAAGCTTCTGAAGTTCTGGCGTAAACCTCCACCAACGCCAAATATCTTGCAAAATGTACAGCATGTAGAGCATGTTCACTGACAACCGCGATGACTGTGATCAATGTGATCTGTGATTGGATCACACAAATGCTATTCGATCGTATTCGATGTACTGCAATAGTTGTATTGTGATTGGTTCCGACAGAACATCCTCCTTTGTTTCCCCTTTGACCAATGACAGTTACTAACAAACACCATCGGCCTATGTATCGTTCTAATTACTGCGTTTTGATTAATTCCATATTCTACCACTGGAGGGCAAGAAACACAAGAAAATAATGTTGATTATNGACCGTGTCTCACGGTGTTGTCGCTTGCAGATTTACTTATACTTCTTCAACCCTGAAGATGGGGGCGATACGTTCCTCCGAAACGTCGGTTAACACCACATATACACGGTGCCAAATCCCAGAAGACTGCTTTCTTCATTACATTCATTATTATGATCGCCATTTTGTGTCCAGCACAAAAATTGGCATTAACGTGTATTTTCTTTTTCGAGCCTGTAAGCAGAAGGAAAGAAAAATAAAATAAAAACAAAAGCCCGAGGCACACATGTTGAGAATCAGCCAGGATTGTCAGGATTGCCTGGATCGCTCTGGTTAATCACTCACTCATGGAGCTGAGCCCCTCTTGAGAAGCTGCAATTGTGTAGCTACTCAGGAACATCCCAGCATTTTATGGAACCCAACGGTTCATTACCGTGTTCACAAGAGCTCCCCAGGGGGTCCCTAACCTGAGCCAATAAATCCAATACTCCATTCCATCCTATGTATCTCAGATCCATTTTAATATTGTCCACCCACCTAACCCATGGTCTTCCCACTGTTCTCCTTCCTTTCGGCTTTCAGATCAATATCCTATTTGCAGTTCTCATCTCCCTCATTCGTGCTATATGCCCTGCCATCTCTTCCTCCTTGACATGATCATTCTAATTATACTTGGAAGAGCATACAAGTTATGTAGCTCGTTATGTAGTTTCTCCAAACTCCTGTCACTTCAACTCTCTTCTGTCCAAATAATCTCCACACCCTGTTCTCAGACATCCTCAATCTAAGATCCCCTATTAAACTCAGAAACAAAGCTTCACACCCATACAGAACCACAGGTAAAATTATAGTTATGCATATTCTGATTTTTATATTTTCAGACATCAGAGTGCATCATTCTCCTCTTTAATTTACTCATGAATCAGGTTTCGATTTGTTATAGTTGTTCCCAAATATCTGAATTGTGCCAGGTTTTCAAAACATCTGTTACTTCTCTTTGTGTCCTGATATTGCCATGCATTTCAGGGACGAGATACCAACATATATTTAGTTTTCTCTGTGTTTACTTCTAGACCAATCTCCTTACTAGCATCAATTAAATTCTGTGTGTTTCTCTTTATGGTATCTATATTATCACCCAATTGATTTACATCAGCATAGAACAACATCTGACATGGCCCCATTTAATTTCAGTCTCACCTGGTTTTCTTGGACCTTTCTAATGGCATATTCTAAACCAAAGTCAAAGAGCAGGGTTGATAAAGCATATCCTTGATTCAAACCATTCTGGATACAATTTTCAGACAAATGTTTCTCTATATGGACTTCACTATAGGTTCAAACACATATTAATCGGCCTATCTAGTTTCTTGGGTACCCCAAACTATATCAGAATATTGTACAATATTTTCTCCTAAATAGTCTTTGAATAGTTGATGTACTCTCTAATAGTATTCCCATTTTTTCTCTGGAATTTGATGAATGAAAAAGATCTGATTTGTAGTTGATCTGTTATGTCAAAACCCACAATGATGATACCCAAAAATTTCATCTATGTACGGACTTAACCTTGAAAGATGAATATTGGAATTCTTATGCCAAATAGAAGTAATCAGCTTGCAAATTTTAGAGTGTAATATTTCGATTCCTGCTTGAATTAGTTCTGCCAGAATTTGATCACAACCTGGTGATTTATACCTTCTGAATTTGGAACAGCACTTTCAGCTTCAAAGGGGTTAAGATGAGATACTAATCGCTCAGCTGTATGTCTATCTGCCTAATATCGCTGAACCTATGTACATTCAATAACTGAGAGTGGTAGTTCTTCCACATATTCAAAATGTTGTGGGAATGTGCAAGCAGATAACAGTTCCCATCCTTCACTAAGTTACTTCGAGGTTGGTAACCCTTCTTAGAGTCATTTATCCCTCTATACAAGAATCTAACGTTCTTATTCTTACTGTTCATTGCAAACTCATGAATTTTGTCCTTCAGATATTCCCTCTTTTTATTCCAATATGTCCAATTCGACGAGATTGTGGAAGGAATCTACGGGCGGTCTGGTGCTACATCAAAAACTGAGCTCATGTAAAATCTGTTATTGATTGTATTGTTTAGAAAGCTGTATTTTGATTCTCCCAAACTGAAAACTCTGTGGACTCATCATAATTAACCCAGTAATTTCCACACCCAGGCAGATATTCAATACTTGTGATTCTCTGAACATCTGTGGCAATGAAAATTTTTGATACCGTCTTGTGCTTGGCATTGTCCAGTATGTGACGTGTATTTGCTGTACAGAGCATTTCAAGAGTTTGTGCCTCTCCCGTCTTCACGTAATTGGTTGTCACACCGATACACTTTAATTGCCGGTTACAAAGATGCTGGGAGTGAAATTAATTAGGATGCATTTCTTCTGGATCTTCGGATAGCTGGATAAGGGTTGATAATGTATAATGTTAATTGATCCCAGGAGTACTAAGAGCTCATCATCGTTCTGCGATGTGGCAAGTGCATCATAAGGTGGTGGTGCAGTGATGGACTTGAAGTGGGAGAGGGCATCAGCCACAATGTTGTCCTGTCTAGATATATGCTGTATGTCCATATTAAATAGGGTGACAAAATTTAGGTGGTTGTAAGACAGCAACTGTAGTTCTTAAAATATTAGATTTTATATCCATTGTGATTGAGGTTACCGCTTTCTAGGGGGCCCAACTGAGTAGGTGTCTTCCTTTCTCACCTGAAGATGGAAACAAATCCAGTTTCCAAAATGTCGTGTCCTCTATTACCTAGAATTCCTGATGATGGGAAAAGTCCAAAAACCCAGTAATTCTATACACAACTGAAGTTGGATGCCTGAGGAATGTGCTACATCTAAAGGTGATCTCAACTCTGGTTTCCGGCTGACCAAACCTGTGGTTCACCTAAGGTATTTCAATTTACAAGACTTATAAAAAATTTCTAATAAACTGAACATAAGATTGCCCCCTTGTTAAATAGAATCATACCCATTAATAACCTGGGGCACAACAAACTATAGTGCTACTTACCAGAGTTTGATGAATTTATTATGTCTATGTCTATTTATGTCTATTTAGGGTCTGCAATGAAAAAATTTATAATGACTGGTGTTTGTTGGTATTGGTCAAGTATAAACCCTATTATCAAGAAACTAAAAAATTGTGTACTTCACTGATTTTATTAGAAACAATGAAGTTTAAGGTGCTCTTTTCATAATGAAAGTATAGGTATCTCCTTGACCTACTTACAAGTACTGTTGAAAAACTTTATTTGTATGTTGAATATTTAATGAAAAAGGATTGAAGATACTGCCTGACACTTTGCATTGAGCAGTGATTCTCATTCTGCTGAAGCAAATGCTGTATACTGCTGCACATTTCAAGCTTTTAAATAATCAAACTAATCTATCTAATATTTAAAAACTCTGTTTCTACCTCAACAAAAACACAAGAAACTTCTGTACAACTATCAACTAATTAATATGGCAAGGGAAAATATCACTATTTATTCCAAAAATCATATCCAACCTACAGACACAATCTGTGGGTATAACAGACTGCTTCTCACAGTTAAATCATGCTGGTCTGTTACCCTGCCTTTCAAAGGAGTAAATACTCAGTGACTTTGATCATTTAAATGATGATTATTGAAACGATCACAATTAATGGTATTCAAGACTTATATACAATTAAGTTTTAAATACCTGATCTCTTGATTGATGATGTTACATTGCAACTAAGAGCTATTCATGGTGTAACTGAAATGTGTAGAAATACTCTGGGCACAAGTTCCACATACCAAAACAGGAACAAAATGTCCATGTGAATATGTAATTTAATTCTGTTTAAATCACTCAGTGGGGAGGTAGAGTCCAGCTGGGTCCACTCTGCACGGCGGCCACTGATTGGCCTATTGTAGCCTGCCCCAGGTGACAATGATGATAAGAATTTGGTTGAATGAAGATTGGTAGGGGAAACCTAAGTACTCAGAGAAAACCTGCCCCAGCACCACTCTGTCCACCACAAATCTCACTTGACCAGACCCGGATCGAACCCAGGCTGCCGTGGTGGGAAGCCAGCAACTAACTGCTTTAGCTATGGCGTGGCCTTGTGAATACATAGACAGAAACATTTAATTTGTGAGTTACAGCTGAAAGAATGCTGTGTATACATCAACAGCAGTTCAACATTGATGTGTGGACAGGGATCATTGGCAAATATTTGGCAGGCTCGTAAGTTTTGCCATGATGGCCTGCTTAGAAACGACGGAGGCACGTCTGGAAAGAGTTGACCTCAGTTGACAGGAGACCTGAGGTGGTACAAGGAGATTTCCATTGGAAAGACACGGAAATGGTGCTGGTCAGAGGACCGAAGAAGAGGCTTAGGGACCAACACCGCCAGAAGAAAAAGGAATGGGCCCAGAATCAGGATGGGTGCAGATAACGACTGGCTGTCGCCAGCAGAGAGGTAAGCCGCCGTGCAAAATTGGCATGGCAGATAAAGGAAAATGGCAGGAAGGTGTTCTGTTGTGTAGTGGCGGCATGACAAGGGAGAGACATCTTTTGGGAAAGACTGGCCATCGCCAGAAGAGGGGCAGCCCGCCATGCGAAAGTGGCATGGCACAAGGAAAACTCCCTCGGAAGGAACCACACTAGGGACAAAGAGGTGTTAGGACTCTCGAAAGGATGGATGCTCTGGAAGAGACAACAGGCGCAACAGGAATGTAACAGAGGAAGGATCAAGAACTACAGAAAGGTGATTGGACATGAGACCATGAAGCAAATTACCGAATCTCCTGTCCCATCACAAAACACCAAGATTTGGACCTTGTGGAGGGATCGACCCCCTCCAAAGGGAAAGATAAAATGAAAGAGCGCATAGAGGAACCAGTAACATAGAAGCACCGGCCTCCCCAGCTACAGTGAAAGTGTGTGAGAGAGAGGGAAGGAGGGATAGAACGTTGGATGAAACTGGACTGACGTAACCATACCATGGAGTTGCTTAGGACGAGCACCCCTGAAGGGAGGGGCAGATGAAGTAGAATGAACTCCGCAAAAAACATGCAAAGAACGGAAAGAATGAATGTGGACGTTGCTAGCAGGAATCTGCGGAAATGAAGAAAAAGGAAACACCATTAGGCTGGTCGGATCGAACAACCTTAAGAAGGGAGCAATGTGGCATGCCAACAGAAAGCCAGAATAGTTGAGGAGATCAGAATTGATTACATAGGCAAGGACCAACATTCCCAAGACAGCGGATAGCAATGGTTGAGATCAGAGTTGATTTCCTAGTCAACAGGATGCAATGCAATATTGGGATTCTAACAGTGAGTTTCCACCATTACACATGAATTGTTGAAGCATGGTCGAGAGCAGCAGGTGGAATGACCCTTTCGACACTGTGTTCTCTATTGAGTATGAATGCAATTTATAAAACTCCAGCTTCAACAAGAGATGAGTCCAGTTTGTAGCTGACCTTAGAACAGTAGTCAGTCTTCAGTTTGGCACTAATTGTGATTGGGAACAACTGTCACAATATGGTGAAGACACACAAAATGGAACACATATTCCAGGACCAAGGAGCGGGATCAGTTCTGGTGATGCAGCAACTGCTCTGCTGATGCAAATTTATTGAGGGAAGACTGTATGGTACATCTTATACAAATTAAAGCAAGTGTTCCCTGGTAAGAAAATTGTCAGTAATCAGAAATCACTTGTTCAGGGTGACCAAGAATTAGCTTCGGTTACAGTGAAGTTCATTCGGACAGTCAAGAAAGTGAGTATGGAGGGCAGCCCTAACTGCACTTAATTTAAGTACAATTAAAAGCTATTACTCTTGTGTCATTCCACTACATGACACCTCTGAATTCCAATTAATAATATTATTGACACTGCCTAATTTTAATAAAGAATAATATAATTACACTTAAAATTACTTCACAATTTTCAGTTGAATCTTTCCTTCTATAGCAAAGAAGACCTAAAGCAAAAAGGAGTGCCTCAAAGCCAAACCACTTTCTTTTTTGTTCTCATGACAGACCGCTCAGTTTCTCTGATGATATTCACAATGAAAAGATGTAAGGAAGTCTTCCATGATCCTTTCAAACAAATTCTCTGTACTACTTTATTTCTCCACAAGCAGAATCAACACATTTCCATTTAACTTTCGTTTTTTTTCAGTTTATCAAGTATCTTGCAAAGATATCTCATTTGGAATGTTCAATATAGCATAGTTTGTATTCATCTGACCAATCCATAATAGTTATCTCAATATACTCAATTCAAGTGATATATCAATCTGAAACTAACTGATCAACAAATTTATTATGTATGCGCTGATGATTCTTCAGAGAACTCTGCTGACTGAAAGACTTATTACATACATCACAGCAAAATGGCTTCACCCAACTATGTATGTGCTGACATGTCTTCAGATTACTCCAATGACTGAATGACTTATTACATACATCACAGGAAAATGGCTGCTCCCCAGTCTGTATGAGCTGATGTGTCTTCAGATCACCTTTCATACGGAACAATTTAATACATGTCACATCTAAAGGGCCGCTCCTCACTATGTATGTGCTGATGTCTCTTCAGACTACCCTGCTGACTGAATGACTTATTGCACTCATCACAGCAAAATGGTTTCTCCCCACTGTGTATGTGCTGATGTCTCTTCAGTCTACTCTTCACACTGAATGACTTTTTACATACATCACAGCAAAATGGCTTCTCCCCACTATGTATGCACTGATGTGTCTTCAGATCACTCTTCAAACAGAATGATTTAATACATACGTCACATCTAAAGGGCTTCTCCCCACTATGTATGCGCTGATGAATCCTCAGAGTATACTGCTGACTGAATGACTTATTACATACACCACAGCAAAATGGCTTTTCCCCACTATGTATGCGCTGATGTCTCTTCAGATGAGTCTGCTGACTGAATGACATTTTACATACATCACAGGAAAATTGCTTCTCCCCACTATGTATGCGCTGATGAATCTTCAGAGTACACTGCTGACTGAATGCCTTATTACATACATCACAACAAAATGGTCGCTCCCCACTATGTATGTGCTGATGAATCTTCAGAGTACACTGCAGACTGAATGCCTTATTACATACATCACAACAAAATGGTCGCTCCCCACTATGTATGCGCTGATGTGTCTTCAGACTACTCTTTGAAATGAATGACTCATTACATACGTCACACAGAAATGGCCGCTCCTCACTATGTATGCGCTGATGTGTCTTCAGATGACTTTGCTGACTGAATGACTTATTACACATGATGCAACAAAATGGCCGCTCCCCAGTATGTATGTGCATATACTTCTTCAGGTCACTCTTTGAATTGAATGACTTACTACAGACATCACACCAAAATGGCCACTTCCCAGTATGTATGCGCTGATGTGACTTCAGATGACTCTTACAGCTGAATGACTTATTACACAGGATGCAACAAAATGGCTGCTCCCCACTATGTACGTGTCGATGTGCTATCAGAATTCGCTCTTCACTGAATGAATCACCACATTCATCACAGGAATATCGTTGCTCCTCACCATGTACAGGTTGCAGTTCATTCAAAGTACCCTGGGAAATGAGAGAAAATAACATGAAAAATCATAATATTAAGAGAAATGTGTCTGAACCCCCAGTGTGGTGACAGAGAGGAGAGGAAGGGACAGATAGAGGACACCCCCTTGTGTGGTGTGTGCCTGAGTCAATCAGCATGTATGGAGGTTTCTGAGTCAACAGAAGTTAAGCTGCACTGCCACTGTTCAACAAATTCCAAATTAAATAAAATTATGCATTTGTAAGGCTGGAGAGGCATCTAATTAATAGTGAATAGGCTCCTAAAATGAAATAATAATTGAGGTTGAGTTAAAAAATGATACTAAGAAAGGCTGCATATGGCCCAGCAAAATGCCTGAAACAATATATGTATATTTTAAATTGTTTGGGCTACTGAAGACACCGTTCAGATTGTTAATCAGTGTTACTAACGACCTGCAAGTTGTAAATACAATTACTTATGACACTGTCATGGGTTTACACACTTAACAAAACCCTGCACACTAATCTCTTCATGCTATCTTCAGGAGTCTTCACTTATTTACCGTACAACACGGGAACAGTACAAGTGTCACTGAATTACACATTCCCAATATACAAAGCCTTCTCAGTTATCACCACCATCACTAATTATCACACATAAAATCTTCTAATCACGTGTTCAGTTTCTCTTCTAGCAACTGACTGACTTCTGTTCTGCTGAATACTCCAGTCTGACCAGGAATCAAGACTTCGAGGAGCAGTTACGGCTTGGAAGTCAGAGGACAAACAATGGGAGCTACAGGAAGACCATTGGGCTGAAAATCATGAAGCGATCAGCAGGAATTTCCAGCGGGTTATCAAAAATGAGGAAATGGACCTTGTGGAAAGGTTGGCCTCCTCCGAAGTGGAAAAAGAAACAGCATCAGAGTAAGAGTAGCCGGAAAGACCCATAATTACATACGGCGCCACATATGTTGGCTCAGAGTTAAACTCAAGACAACCAAGGCAGAACTTAGCAAACTGCAAAGGTTGGCTTGCTTGGGTATCACAGGAGCAATTAGAATATCTCCAACAGCTGCACTGGAGACACTCCTTGGACTCCCCCCACTGCATCTACAGTTGGAGGCAGAGGCCAGGCAGGAATCTACCGTCTCCAGTGCAGTGATCAATGGAAACCTAAATCCGATAGTTTTGGACATGCATACTTAACTCAGGACATGAAAAAAGAACCCATATTACAAATGGGATCTGACAAAATGATACTGAGACATGTATATGAAAAACCATTCACAGTCATATTTCCTGACAGGTGTGTATGGGAAGACGGGTTTCGGCCGAATAAAAGGTGGACTGATCTGGTATACAGATTATTATTATCATCATTATTGGAGGGGGTGGATTTCCCCATGCACGTAAACCAGTTATTGGTCCACTGTGTGTGGCAGATGGTGCGTGCTATCAGCCCCGTTCAGCCAACGAGGTCAGCCCTCGCTACCCAATACTTCCCCCATCTACCAGAGGCATTGGAAACTACTTGGGTGGGAAAGTTTTTACCTAATAATTTTGCTCAGAGGTCTCCTAGAGAAATGAGGATCTTTTACATGCCGTAAATCTACGACACGGGACCCACGGCTTAAAGTCCCTCCCAGAGGACTTGTTCCCTGAATTTTTCTGCTCTTAAAATTTCCATGACCTCCGCCGGGTTTGAACCTGCGTACCTTGAGTCATGAGGTGGGAACGTTACCCCTAGACTACAGAGGCCACTTGGTATACAGATGGTTCCAAGATAAATAAGGGCACTGGAGCTGGTGTGTTCTGCTATGGCACATGGCAGAAACTTAGTTTCAGCCTTGGGCAGTACACGACAGTATTCCAGGCAGAAGTATATGCCATTAAGGCATGTATCATGGAGAATCTAGATAAGAACTACAAATAAAAAAAACATCTACATTCTATCTGACAGCCAAGCTGCACTTAAAGCGCTTAACAAACACCAGATCAATTCAAAATTGGTCTGGGATTGCCACCAAACTCTCATGGAACTGGCCAAACTTAACAGGGTACAACTCATATGGGTTCCAGGGTATGAGGGTATTGCTGGAAACGAAATAGCAGACAAATTGGCAAGGTTCGAGCTGAACATCCATTCATAGGACCTGAACCAGGCTGTGGCATCTCTATAGGAGTTGCCAGAATGGCAATCAGGGACTGGACAAATATGAAACACAAGAAATACTGGGGATCCTTAACTGGACTCAGACAAGCAAAGGGATTCATACAAGGAACCTCTACTAAAAGAGCGAAGGAACTGTTGAAGTTAAACAGGAACCAGCTATGATGGGTGGTATGACTACTTAGAGGAGACTGTCACCTCAAAGAACACCTCTTCAAATTGGGACTAAGTAACAGTCCAACTTGTGAGGTGTCAAGAAGAAAACGAAACAGCCACACATATCCTGTGCTAATGTGAGGCCTTAGCTTATTTAAGATGGCGCCACTTGGGTCAATATTTTATGAAACCAAGTGACTATTTCAATGTCCCCCATGTACAAAATCCTGCGCTTCATTCAAAGTGCAATATTGTTGAGGGGATATTCAGAAGGGGAGGCACAATAGATCTCTGTTGTCACAGTGCAAGGGCCAAGAGCTAAAAGAGCGTAAACATTCATTCATTCATTCATTCATTCATTCAAGAGTAGCTGGATAAGTTGGAGCACCGGCCACTTGCAGGGTTATGGCTCCCACTGGTGAGAGAGAGAGAAAAAGAGAGAAAAGAACAGAAACTTTGGATGATTGATACAACTGGACCTTCTGGCACATTAGTAGGAAACCGCTCAAGACGAGCTGGTCTTGAAGAGGGATCAGATGTAGTGGTTAAAGAATGGCAAGAATGAATGCAGACGTTGTTAGCAGGAATCCGTGGACACAATGGGAAGAAAAGGCTGCACCATTAGGCTATTCAGGATGAAGAGCCTTGAGGAGGGAGCAATGTGGCATATTGGTTCTATGCAGGAACTGTTGAGCCACAAAGGCCTCGGGGCATGTGCGCAACATGAGAGTTGCGGATTGTATCAGCACGTTGCTAGGCGACTACTCTGTGAACGCTTGGATAGCACAACAGGCAGTGTGAGTTATGTCACATATCCCCACTTGTCCCGTAACTAGGCTGCTAGGCTGTGATGTCATGCAACAGTGGAGTCCATGCTGTTTTCTGTTTGGTCTGCGAGAGGTGTATGTAAGAGGGTTCAATGCACCAGACAAGTTCAGTTTTATCGAGTGAATGGAATCGAGACAGTGTTCAGTGTCAGTTCTAATACAGCAGCTGCCAAAGACAGTTGAAGTCTGGAAGTGACTATAGCAGAAGCAGTAACTTAGCTACTGAAGTTGTGAATAAATGTACAAGTGTCTGTACATATAAGCGTCCAATAAAGGAATTTGTTCCGATCTGAAGACATACAATTTTTTCGTGTTGAGTCACACAGCTGACACATTACAATATAAGTATATAAAAGACCTCAAAAAGAAGAATTATCATAGTGTCATTTCAATAGACATGTCCACCCTGATACCATGAACAAATCCATATGATTCATCTCCTAGGATGCTACACAAGATTCCTTGACAATATAAATATCTGGCTTTTGTCAGAAAATGGCCACCTCTTCTGGATGTGTGAAATGGTACTGGGCACAGCACACTGTGTAGAAGCAGGTGTTTGAACGCCCTGTAACAGGTACATATGTACATAAGATGTATACAAAAGATATGCAGTCTACACAACATTCTATATTTAAAACAAGGTAGACATTATCGTATCAACATTTGTTTTTAATAACGCTACAATTAAAATTGTACTAAAATGGAAATGAAAAATTTTGCGATACTTTTCTTTAAAACTTTGTGTTGATGTGATTTTCTGGTGGTCGAAGCGACTATAGTGTGGGGCACCTGCATATCGGGATCTTCTCACGAGTTAGGTCGTGTGGTCTTGACTTTACTATATCATCTTGTGGAGCTTATGCTCATTGTGCCATATGTCACCCAAGAGGTTGTTTATTCGGAGTGATCTATAACAACTTTATTAATAATTATAAGCAGAAGCCTGTGAGTGTGTTGTTATTAAATTAATTATTGGAATATTAAGTATATGTACTTATGTATATTAGATATTCTTATGATGACATGTGTTCGGGATGCTCCCTATGTTGATATTGTCACTATGTTGTAGCAGTTTGGTCTAGACCACTTGTTTGGGGGTCATCTGTATATGTGAGTACGTTTGTAGAGTCAAGTGGTATGAGGTAAGGGGGTGGATACTGTGAGTGGATGAAGAGATAAGAAAGGGGTGGGGTTATTTTGCGTGTGTGTTTCTACTAGAATGTCAAATTGGGATTATGTATTTCTGTAAATATATCGTTCATCTGTAGACCTTTCTTCGTTGTCTCATATATATAATATCTTTCTAACGTGTTGAGTATGGGTCCCTTCTTTTATACATAGGTTGGATAAAAAGTAGGGGCAATGCCTCTATAGTTCTGAAATGACTTTATTACCTGCGGTAAACACACTTACATTCCTTCAATATAATCACCCCCCATGCGTACCACCTTCTGCCAAATTTGTGGAAGGCGTCATATGCCATCAGTGCGTCCACTTCTGTTGATGTCCAGCAGTAACCCCCCTACAGCACGAATAATCTCCTCTCTTGTGTTGTAACATAACCCTCGCAGTGGTTCTTTCATTTTGGCAAAGATATCATAATTGCACAGGCTCATATCAGGTGAGTATGGCAGATGTTGTATTATCTCCCATCGCCAGCGGTAAAGCAGATCCTTGACAGCATCAGCAATATGAGCCCTTGCATTATCATGAAGGATGATGGGGTTCGTTAGCCACAAGTGTCATTTTCTCCTGAGTGCTGGACGAAGATGATTACGTAGGAAACTGCAGTAGTATGCAGCATTTACTGTCTGTCGTTGAGGTACAGTGTGGTGCAATATTAAATCATCAATGTCATATGCCACAATGAACACTGCCTTCACATTACTCAATGTAGGGTGCACTTTCTTTGGACGTGGAGAACCAGGATGCTTCCATTCATTTGATTGTCACTTCAAGTGCAGTTCGTATGAGCGAGCCCAAGTTTCATCCAGAGTGATGATCCTTCCAAGGAAGTCTTCACCTTCCTTCTGGTACCGGTCCAATAAGTCCTGTGCAATTGCATAACGCTGCCATTGTTGCACCTCGGATATTGTATGGAGTACCCAATGTGCTGCAATTTTGCAGTATCCAAGAATATCGTGCAGAATGTGGAACACGGTTTTGTGACATAGGCATATGCCTACCTCAATAGGACATATGGAAGCCGACATGCCAAGGGGACCTAATATGGATTCCACCTCACACTATATGAAACCTTAACTATTGTAATCTACTGTAATCTATTGTAAGTATTGTAACTTTATTCTCTTATTGTAATCAGCCAATGTACAGTAATTGACATGTACTATATCATGTACCAATGATCTATAGAGACGAAATAAATAAATAAATAATTATTAGATCAAAGAAAGCAGGCCAAATTGCAATGGTTACAGCATCCAAGCAAGTTAAAGGGGGTAATCTGAACAATATAAGAGGTGAAACCAGTAGGCATTAAAAGAATAAAAAGAGGGAATATCTGAAAGACAACATTGATGAGTTTACAATGAACAGCAAGAACAAGATTATCAGAGACTTGTATAGAGGAATAAATGTCTTTAAGAGGGTTTACCAACATAGTAGTAACTTAGTGAAGGATGAGAATGGTGATCTGCTTGCAGATTCCCACAATATTTTGAATAGGTGGAGGAACTACTTCTCTCAGTTATTGACTGTACACTTGGTCAGTAATGTCAGGCAGACAGAAATCCATATAGCTGAGCTGTTAATACCTGATCCTAGCACTTTTTAGGTTAAAAGTGCTATTGCAAAATTAAACCAGCATAAATCGCCAGGTAGTGATCAAATTCCAGCAGAATTTACTCACGTAGGACGCGAAATATTATGTACTAAGATCCACAATCTAATTACTTCTATTTGGAATAGGGAAAAATTGCCTGATCAGTGGAAGGAGTCTATTATTGTACCAGTTCACAACAAGGGTCATAAAACTGACTGTAGTAATTATCATGGGATATCACTGCTATCAACTTCATACAAAATTTTATCCAACATGTTTCTCTCATGTTCCATATATAGATGAACTTATTGGGGATCATTGGTTTGGGTTTCGATGTAAGAGATCAACTACAGATCAGATATTGGAAAAAGAATGGGAGTATGATGAGACAGTATATCATCTATTCATAGACTTCAAGAAAGCCTATGATTCAGTTATGAGGGAAGCAATGTACAATATTCTGATAGAATTTGGGATACCCATGAAACTGGTTATGTTAATTAAAATGCGTTTAAATGAAATGTACAAGTATACTAAACTCTGTGTAGATAAACATTTGTCTGATAAATTTTCTATCCAGAATGGTCTCAAACAAGGAGATCCTTTATCGCCACTCCTTTTCAACTTTGCTTTAGAATATTCCATTAGGAAAGTCCAGGGAAACCAGGTGGGACTGAAATTAAATGGAACACATCACCTATTGGCCTATGCCAATGATGTAAATCTACTGGGTGATAATGTAGATACCATAAAGAAAAACACACTAATATTAATTCACGCAACGAAAGGGGTAGGTCTAGAAGTAAGCACAGCGTAAACTAAGTATATGTTGCTGTCTCATTACCAAAATGCGGGGAAAAATCATGACATAAAGATATGAAACAGATGTTTTCAAAATGTGGCACAGTTCAGATATTTTTCAACAATAACAGATCGAAACCTGATTAAGGAGGAAATTAGGGGGAGACTGAACTCGGGTATTGCTTGCTACTATTTAGTCCCAAACCATCTGCTGTCCAAAAACATAAAAATTAGAATATACAAAATTATAATTTTGCCTGTGGTTCTGTATGGGTGTGAAACTTGGTCTCTGACATTAAGGGAGGAACATAGAATGAGGATGTTTGAGAACAGATTGTTGAGGAGAATATTTGGACTGAAGAGAGATGAACTGACAAGAGGTTGGAGAAAACTGCATAATGAGGTGCTTCATAACTTGTAATCTTCTCCAAGTATAATTAGAATGATTAAGTCAAGGACGATGAGGTGGGCAGGACATGAAGCAAGAATGGGGGAGACAAGGAATGCATATAGGATATTGGTGGGAAAGCCAGAAGGAAAGACACCACTAGGAAGACGAAAATGAAGGTAGGTGGTCAATATTAAAATAGATCTTAGAGAGATAGGATGGGATGATATGGATTGGATTGACCTGGCTTAGGATACGGACCAGTGTAGGGTTCTTGTGAACACAGTAATGAACCTTTGGGTCCCATAAAATGGTGGGAAATTCTTGAGTATCTGCAGAATTGGCGGCTCCTCCAGAAGAGCTCAGCTCCATGAGTAAGTAAGTATACAGATGGGAAGTAAAATTAAAAAAAAAAAGCGAATGCCGAGGTAAACGTATTCAGGATTCGTCAGGATTGTCTTGATCAGTCAAGATCATCTGTTACTCACTCATGGAGCTTAGCTCTTGTTGCGAAGCTGCCAATTGTGCAGACATTCAAGAAATAATCCAGTAGTTCTGTGTGTCATTAACCATCGTCAGAACCCTTTAGAAACTACTCAAGAACTTCCAAGCATTTTCTGGATCATAATCAACTGGGGCAGGCCACAATAGGCCAATCAGTGGCCACCGTGCCGAGTGGACCCAATTTGACTCCACTCCCCACTGTACCAGTCAAATGCTTGATTGCATTTGATCATTCTATAGATCTGTTGTAGGACTAAATTCTCATGGCATAGTACTTCTACATTAAGCAGATGGATGGCTTTACCTTGTTTTGCATTCAGTTTCATAATATCAACATCAAATTGCTCATAATTAAAGAGTTTCCTCAGTTTTGTATTAAAATCAGGTCTGCTCCAAAGGAACATTAAATAGGGAATTAACTGTAAATTATTGCACTTGATTTGTTTCCTGTAATTATATTAAAAATGATTATCTTAAAGAATCCCTTGAAACACTGTTTAAAATACCACCTTGATATGGGAGTATTTATAATTCCTTTGTTTTCAAGTAAACTGAGTGAGTTTCTGAGATCGCTTCTGCTAGTTGCATTGTTGTAGGTGGCTCATATTTAGAAGCTTGTTCACCTCTGATTAATATGTATATCAAGGAAGGTTTTAAAATCTCTGATTTTCAGCAGTTTCTTCTTCTTGTCATGGATACAGAGGGCCCTTTTTTTTATTATTTAATTTTTATGAATAGCTTCATAGACTTTTATTAGGCTGTAGTTATGTGGGAAAATCCCACATTATCATGGTTTTTCTGCAACGCACACTCTTCATGTCACTTTTCACCATCACGCGCGCTAACCAATCAAATTGCTCCAAACGTTCGCATTTATACTGCGCTCGCTGCTAGCCCCCATCTACATCATCAAGCGCGCTAGCCAATCAGCGCCCTGAAAATTCTTCCTCCTCAATTTCAAGTTCCGCTCCGCCCAACGAGCATTGTATAAAAAGGAGCAGTTCTAAACCGGCAGCATCAGTTTGACTTCAGTCTACAATCAAGCCACACTCAAGCAATATCGGCCAGCAGGCTTCGTCGCCAGCGCTTGGTCTTCGGAGGCATCGGCAGGTTGCGCCAGGCACGACTGCCTCCCCCCTCCCCCTCTCACACCCGACGCACTGGGGCACCTCACCTGGACTCGCCAGTGGTCGTGTCCCTGTCCGATCCACTGGG
>NW_019734968.1:25505-35645 GCF_002891405.2 Cryptotermes secundus | reverse complement strand
CCGGCGCGCGCCGCGCTACCTCACCGGTCAAGTATCTCAGCAACCACGTCCTTTTCAGGACCAACAAACTGTTCCAAAGAAGTGGGTTGTCATCGGAGTAATGACAAACAACATAAAACCCCACAGTTATATATAAATATGGAATAACAGCGGAAATAAGATGTGTCGTAAAATGTGTTCCCACCTACCGTGAATGGAGTTTGATGTAACAATTTTATAAATACAAGTATATGGCTTTGATTTCCAGATTTTAATTCAGTATTTATTTTTCTGGGAGAGACATCTGACATTTACTTTACCTACTCACAAACATATGCCATGGTGTGAGATGTAAGGCCTCCATGTCAGTTCAGCCCCAAGGGAGTGTGTGTCCACACATCAGAATACACTTTATTTTTCTGTTGTCTGTAATTCTGCATTGTCCCAGAAGTCATCTTAACCAGTCAAGGACACTGCAGGAGGTTTTTGGACTGACCCTAGAGAACACTTGTTGGCCTCCCGCTATGAGAGAAAGTTCATCTTACTCTTATTTCATTTTTGCTTCGTGGTATTCAGTGAAGCCTATTTTAACATTGCATACACTGCCCCTCTCTGGAGTATTGACTTTCTTTAGCAGAGATATTAACAGCTTACCCACATAATGCCCAACTTGCAAAACCAGTGCACACCTCCTTCTCTGGTATCTATCTCTATGTCTAGTGAGGGAAGCTGCACCAGTAGCTATGCTACTGAATGTTTTCAGGGACTGCAGACACCCTCACCATGATAAGGTGGAAATAGTATCAAGAGAGTTTCTAATACTTCTGACATTGAGACAAGTGTGTAGACAGTGCCATTTAAATAGGTGTGGTTATGTAGGATCAGACTGGATCAGCTGTTGCTGCTGTGGTTGAAGGGAACAGTGTATGCAAGCAGTGTAAGTGAATGCATCTGAACACAGACTTTGAGACTCTGATTCTAGTAGCAGAGAGGGTCATCCATATTGCACTTCCATGCCTAGGCTGATACTGAGAAAGCAGAAGTTGGAAGAGAAGGTAAAACTGCAATGGGTCTTGTAAAACAGGCTGTACTGAAGTTAATTCTTGCACAAACAGGATCAGATCTTCACATAAATTAATGTCGTGAATCAAAGGTTATTTTGATTGAGTAGACTAAATATATGGATATTTTTTCTTTGTAGCCCCGTGGGGTTGCTGGCATGCACAGAATATGTCAAATTCAAAGGGATTGTGGGAGGAATCTATGTGTGATCCAGTGCTAAATAACTGAGAAGCTCATGTAAAATCTGTTATTGTCTGTATTTTGATTCTCCCAAACTGAAAACTCTGTGGATTCATTATAATTAACCTAGCAATTTATGCATGCAAGCAGATATTCAATACTTGTGATTCTCTAAGCATCTGTGGCAATGCTCGATTTTTGATACCAGTCATGTGCTTGGCATTGTCCATATGTGACGTGTTTTTGCTGTACAGAGCATTTCAAGAGATGGTGCCTCTCCCGTCTTCACGTAATTGGTTGTCACCCCGACACACTTTAATTGCCAGTTACAAAGATGCTGGGAGTGAAATTAATTAGGATGCATTTCTTCTGGATCCTCTGATAGCTGAATAAGGGTTGATATATAAGGTTACTAATGTTGATTTCAATTTTGACAGGCATGAATTTGATGAGCATTTGGTGCCAGTTGTCTGTGAATATCAGAAAACTCTTCAGGATGTACATTCCAACGGATCTGCATTTGAGATGTACTTCCTTGAACTTCCAAACCCTCTGTGCACATACCACGTACACTAGAGGTATTTTTGAAGGGGGCGTGATAATTTTGTATTCACTGTACATTTGACGCTTATTAACATATAAAAAAAATGTTCTGTTATCATGCACAAGTAGTTCACATAGCGAATCCTTGTTTATTGTATTTTACCCATTTCACTTGATAAAACAAATCCTTTTTTATGAATATTTTAGGAAACTGTTTTTGTCAGCAATTCAACTGTTTGCCATCAGTTCCATTTAACAGTGTTGCAAACTATAATATTGGGTCATGTCACATTTTCTTTCTGAATTCTTGTCAAAAAATTTCCTTATATGGTGGCTATGCTATACTTTTCAGTTGCTACTTCAGCAAGAGTTAGGTGACTTTACAAGACCTTGTAACTTAAAGCAGATGACGTTTTTCTCATGGTGTAGTGATGGATGGTAGCCACGAAGAAATGCTTGCTGAAATTGAACACAAAAGAGATGTAAAGAAAATGGCCTGCCAAGGAAAGGAGGTACATCTGGAAGTAGAAAAGCCGACCTTAGGGGACAGGAAACTTAAGGAGGGCCAACAGCACAAAGCCCCGAAAGAAGAAGCCGAAATTTTGTCAGTCGGAGGACCGAAGAAGAGGTGTAGGGACCAAAGCTGATGGAAGAAAGAGAAATGGGCCCAGAATTGGGGTTGGTGCCGAAAATGACTGACCGTCAACCACAGAGGGACAAGCTGCCGTGCGAAAGTGGCATGGCAGATAAAGCAAAACGACAGGAAGGGGTCCCATTCTGCAGTGGAGACACGAGGAGGGACAGATATCTTCCAGGAAAGACTGGCCGTACCCCGAAGGATAGCCCGCCATGCGAAAGTAGCATGGTGCAAGGAAAACTCGGTCGGAAGGAACAGCACCAGGAACAAAGTGGTGTAAGGATCCTCGAAAGGATGGACGCTCTGGAAGAGACAACGGGCGCAACAGCAACGTAACAGAGGAACAAGGATCGAGACTTTCAGAAATATGATCGGACATGAGACCGTGATGCAAATTATCAGAACTCCTCTCCCATCACAAAACATCAAGAATTGGACCCTGTGGAGGGGCCCAACCCCACCAAAGCAAAAGAAAAAATGAAACAGTGCATAGAGGAGGAGCCAGTAACGTAGAAGCACCAGCCTCCCCAGCGAGAGTGAAAGTGTGAGATAGGGAACACGTTGGATGAAACTGAACTGACCAAACACTACCATGGAGCTGATTGGGACGAGCACCCCTCAAGGGCGGATGAGGTAGAATAAACTGCGCAAAAGACATGCGAAGAACGGCAAGACCGAACGCAGATGATACTAGCAGGAATCGCCAGAAATGAAGGAAAAGGAAACTGTTTGGGATGAAAAACCTTAAGAAGGGAGCAATGTGGCGTGCCACCAGAAAGCTGGAGTGACTGAGGAGATCAGAGTTAATTTCCTAGGCGACAACCAACGTTCCCAAGACAGCGGATAGGAATCAGAGTTGATTTTCTTGACAATGGGATGCAATGCAATATTGGAATTATAACAGTGAGTTTTCACCATTACACACGAATTGTCAAAGCAGCTTCGAGAGCAGCAGGTGGAATGACCCTTGAGACTTGGTGTTCTCAATTGATTCTGTACGCAGTTTCTAAAAGTCCAGCTTCAACAAGAGACAAGTTCAGTTTGTAGTTGATCTTAGAAGAGTAGTCAGTCTTTAGTTTGGCAGTAATTGTGACTGTGAATAATTGTGACAATATGGTGAAGACAGACAAAATGGAAAAGTAAAGTAAAGCAAGTGTTCCTTGGCAAGAAAAGTGTGAATAATCAGAAATTTCGCCAAAAGATATGTCATTTGGAATGTCCAATATAGCATAGTTCGTATTCGTCTAACAAATCCACGATAGTTATTTCAATATACTCATTCCAAGTGATATATCAATCTGAAACTAACTGATCAATGAATTTACTCACATGTAATGGCAAAAGGGCACAGATAAAATACAGCAAAACACATATGCTGCCGCCGAATTATGTTTATAAGCTCTCGATCAATTTCAGTGACTACACACTACTAATAGTTAATTTTCACTGCTGAATGAACATCACAGCTGTAGGAGAGTGTCATGTCTGTTTCACTCAATAAGATGGTAATGTGCGCATTCAGCAATCAGAATCAAATGGAACTGATTTGCATAGACGTCTTGTACCACGGGACTCAGTTCATTAGCCATCAGTTCAAAAAGTTGGCAATAGCAATCAACTCCAATATCTTGTAGCAATCTACAAAAATGCAGCATGCCACACACAGTAAAACTGTCTTAATTACAACATGAGAAACTAAACCCATCTCTACTGCTCTATGATTTACTACACACATCAACATGTATGAGCTGATGTCTTTTCAGAGAACTCTGCTGACTGAATAACTTATTACATACATCACATCTAAATGGCCACTCCCCACTATGTATGCGATGATGTCTCTTCAGATTACTCTGCTGACTGAATGACATATTACATACATCACAACTAAATGGCTTCTCACCACTATGTATACGCTGATGTGTCTTCAGATCACACTGCTGACTGAATGGCTTATTACATACATTACAGCAAAATGGCTTCTCCCCACGATGTATGCGCCGATGAATCTTCAGACTATACTGCTCACTGAATGCCTTATTACATACGTCACAGAGTAATGTCTTCTCCCCACTATGCATGCGCTGATGTGTCTTCAGTCTACTCTGCACATGGAATGACTTATTACATATATTACAGCAAAATGGCTTCTCCCCACTATGTATGCACTGATGTGATTTCAGATGACTCTTACGGATGAATGACTTATTACACAGGGTGCAACAAAATGGCCGCTCCCCACTATGTATGTGCTGATGTGACTTCAGATGACTCTTACGGATGAATGACGTATTACATAGGGTGCAACAAAATGGCCGCTCCCCACTATGTATCTGCTGATGTGACTTCAGATGACTCTTACGGCTGAATGACTTATTACACAGGGTGCAACAAAATGGCCGCTCCCCAATATGTGTGCATCGATGTGCAATCAGAATTTGCTCTTGACTGAATGAATCACCACATTCATCACAGGAATATCGTCGCTCCTCACCATGTACAGGTTGAAGTTCATTCAAATTATCCTGGAAAATGAGAGTAAATAACATGAAAAATCCTAATAGGAAGAGAAATCTGTTTGAAGCCACAGTATAGTGAGATGTTAAATTGGTAGGTGTGAGTGTGGTGACAGAGAGGAGAGGGAGGGACCGAGAGAGCACACCCCCTTGTGTGGTGTGTGCCTTAGTCGATCAGCATGTATGGAGGTCTCTCTGTCATCCGAATTTAAGCTGCACTGCCACTGTTTAACAAATTCAAAATTAAATAAAAATATATATTTGTAAAACTGGACAGGCATCTAATTAATAGTCGCTAGGCTCCTAAATTGAAATAATAGTTAAGGTTGAGCTAAAGCTAATACTAAGAAAGGCTGCATATGGCCCAGCAAAATCCTTGAAACAATATATATTGTAACATGTGTGGGCTACTGAAGATGCCATTCAGATTGTTAACCAGTTTTATTAACCACCTGTAAGTCATAACTATAATTATTTATGACACTGTCGCGGGTTTACACAAATTACAAACCCCTACATACTAATCTCTTCACGCTATCTTCAGTAGTCTTCACTCATTTACAGTACAACACGGGAGCTATACAAGTGTCACAGAATTACACACTCCCAATACACAACGCCATCTCAGTTATCACCACTATCACTAATTATAACACATAAAATCTTCTAATCACATGTTCAGTTCTTCTTCTTGTTACTGAATGACTTCTGTTCAGCCGAACACTGCAATCTGACCAGGAGCCGAGACTTCAAGGAGCGTCTAAGGCTTGGAAGCGTGAGGACAACCAACGGGAGCTACAGGAAGACCAACAGGCTGGAAATCACGAAGTGAGCAGTGGGAATTTCTAGCGGGTTACTGAAAATGAGGATATTGACCTTGTGGAAGGGTTAGCCTCCTCTGAATTAAGAAAAGAAACAGCATTACAGTAAGAGTAGCCAGATAAGTGTGAGCACCAGACACTCGCGGGGTTATGGCTCCCACTGGTGAGAGAGAGAGGAAGAGAGAAATGAAGAGAAAGTCTGGATGATTGTGATACAATTGGATCTCCTGGCACATCAGTAGGAAACTGCTCAAGATGAGCTGCTCTTGAAGAGGGATCAGATGTAGTGGTTGAAGAATGGCAAGAATCCGTGGAAACAATGGGAAGAAAAGGAACATGGATGCACTGTTAGGCTATTTGGGAGCAACAGACTTAAGGAGGGAGCAATGTGGAATATTGACTCTATGCAGGAACTGTTGAGCCACAGAGGCTTCGGGGCACACGCGCAATGGGACAGTTGCGAATTGTATCTTACATAGCTGGAATCGATTGAAAAATTTTCAAAGAGTCACTGTACTCTTTTTGTGGAATCGCATTTAAAACTGCGGTATATTCCCTTTGGATGTCCTGGATGGTGTCGTGATGGTCTCCTTTCATTCCCAACTTAACTTTGCTGGAGCCAAATCTGGTGAATACTGAGGATGATCAGAGGACTGTGATCCCTTTTCTGGCCAAAAAATTGTGCACAATCTTTGATTTGTGGGTTGGGGCATTGTCGTGGAGGAGCGACCAGGAACCTTGCTCTCGATNTTAAGGAGGGAGCAATGTGGAATATTGACTCTATGCAGGAACTGTTGAGCCACAGAGGCTTCGGGGCACACGCGCAATGGGACAGTTGCGAATTGTATCTTACATAGCTGGAATCGATTGAAAAATTTTCAAAGAGTCACTGTACTCTTTTTGTGGAATCGCATTTAAAACTGCGGTATATTCCCTTTGGATGTCCTGGATGGTGTCGTGATGGTCTCCTTTCATTCCCAACTTAACTTTGCTGGAGCCAAATCTGGTGAATACTGAGGATGATCAGAGGACTGTGATCCCTTTTCTGGCGAAAAAATCATGCACGATCTTTGATTTGTGGGTTGGGGCATTGTCGTGGAGGAGCGACCAGGAACCTTGCTCTTGATATTCAGGTCGAATTTGAAGAATTCTTGACCACAAACGATTGATGACTCTGAGATAATAATCAGAATTCACTGTTTGACCTTCTGGCAGAAATTCCTAGTGAATGATTCCTTTGGAATCGAAGAAAACAGTTGGCAGTGTCTTTACTCGACTCTTTTGCATGTGCACTTTCTTTGGTTTCGGCTTCGTGGGTTCAACCACGCTGCATCTGCCACTATGTGAGAGGATCATATTGAAAACACCATTTCTCGTCACCAGGAACTATCAATTTCGTAAATTTTGTATCACTTTGGGTCCACCGTAACATGTCTTTGCAGTGTTCCACTCTGGCATGTTTTTCATCGCCTTACAGCACGTGTGGTTCAAACGGCACATAGACCTTCCATTTGCCCAAATCCTCAGTCAAAATTTGATGCACAGTACATTTTGGTATTCCCAAAAGCAACTCGATGAGTCTTGCAGAAACAAATCTGTCTGATGCAGGGATTTCGGTCACTTTTTCATATTTTCTTCAGTGCAACTTGGTCTCGGCTTTGATGCATGTGAAGCTTCTTCAATGTCCTCCCTACCATCACAAAATACAGCATTCCATCAAAATATGTTTGAGCGACTCAAACAATCACTGCCATACACACTTTTCATCATTTTGTACACTTCTCGAGCTGTTTTGCCTAACTTCAAATAAAATCTGATGTTGGCTCTCTGTTCAATCACCATTTTCAGACAAGCGTCAGAACAGTACTGTTACATTCAAGGTCAGAACACATGATGAGTGATGCTTGCAATTTGAAATTATAGGCAGCCACAGCTGAAACTTCAAGAATCTTAACACAACAACTCACCAACAGATGGCATTGCAGGACCAAAAAAAAAAAAGAGTCCTAACAGATCCTGGACACACCATGTATAAGTACAGAAAAGGCCTCAAAAAGAGGAATATCATACTGTCAGTTCAATAGACATGTCCACCCTGATACCTACTTGTATAACAAATCCTTATGAGTCATCTCTAGGATGCCACACAAGATTCCTTGACAATATAAACGTTTGGCTTTTGCCAGAAAATGGCCACTACCTCTGGATGTGTGAAATGGTATTGGGCACAGCACCCTGTGTAGAAGCAGGTGTTCGAATGCCTTGGAACAGCTACATATGTAAAATGCATACAAAAGATATGCAGTCTAAACAACAACATTCTATATTTAAAACAAGGTATACACTGTCATATCAACATTTGTTTTCAATGATGCTACATGTTTTGACCCTTATACTGGGTCATCATCAGGTGTATAATAATACCAGACTCAGTTGCTGAATTGCATTTAACAATTTGCATCTAATTCTTTAGTAAGGATCCTTATTGTGCACTTGAGTGTTCTAAAATGTATAAGTTTAGTCTTTCTCTTAAAATTGAAATACTCGGACTATAAAATTTAAAAATTAGAGATAAAAGACTAAAACATAAAAATTAAAATTGAACTAAAATGGAAAAGAAAAATTTTGTGATAAATATCTTTAAAACTCTGTGACTGCTTTGTGTTGACGTGATTTCCTGGTGGTAGAAGCAACTATAGTGTGGGGCGCCCGAGTATCAGAATCATCTCACATGAGTTAGGTCATGTGGTCTTGGCCTTACTATCTTCTTGTGGAGCTTATGCTCGTTATTCTGTATGTCACCCAACAGGTTATT
This sequence comes from Cryptotermes secundus, assembly GCF_002891405.2. Classification (NCBI taxonomy): domain Eukaryota; kingdom Metazoa; phylum Arthropoda; class Insecta; order Blattodea; family Kalotermitidae; genus Cryptotermes; species Cryptotermes secundus. Next base: position 27,092 of record NW_019734968.1, on the reverse strand, counting down.
TATTCAGAGTGATCTGTAACAGTTTTTTTAATTATTGAAAGCACAAGCCTGTGAGTGTGTTGTTATTTAATTCATTATTAGGTTATTAAGCATATGTACTTATGTATATTTGATTTTCTTATGATGATACGTAGGTCGCACCGAAAATCATAAGCAACTTTNGAAATTCACCAGAGACTTCAGCGTGCTTATGGAAGTGTGTTCATGGGTGCGAGCAGTGTTCAAGATGGGTGAAGCATTTTAAAGATGGGAACACCAGCATCAAAGATGAGCTTCAGAGCGGTCATCCTCGAACAGCCTCAACTGAATGCAACAAGGAAAGAGTGGATGAGATCATTCAAGATGACAGGCGTGTGACTGTGGACACAATAGCCCGAAAACTTGGAATAGGCACAGTGCAGCAGAGGAGATGATTGAAAGCTTGGGCTATAGGAAAGTTTGTGCTCGTTGGGTCCCGCTGTTATTGATCGAAGACCACAAAGATCAGTGAAACCATCACCTCAGAACTGCTGCAGAGATATTGACACGAAGGTGATGATTTTTGGTTCTGTATTGTGAGAGGTGACGAAAGCTGGTTTCACCATTTCGAGCCTGAAACAAAACGGCAGAATATGGAATGGCACCATTTGCATTCTCCATCAAAAAAGAAGGCAAAGACAGTGCCATCAGCTGTGAAGGTGATGGGCACAGTCTTCTGGGATGCAGAGTGGTTTATTCTGGCTAAATTCCTGGAACCTGGGCAAACCATCAATGCTGCTCATTATATCCAGATGCTGCACAAGCTCCACTGTGCATTGCACAATAAATGTCCGAGACGAAACATCATCATCCTGCATGACAACACTCGCCTCACACTGGAAGCAATTGCAAAGATGGGGTGGTAAGTTCTTCCACACCCTTCCTATAGCCCTGATCTGGCACCCTCCAACTACCATCTTTTCGGATTTGTGAAGGATCAGCTACGTGGACAATGTTTTGAGACAAGGGAAGCAATTCAGAAAGCAGTGCGTCAGTGCCTTCGGATGGCTGGAATGGAATTCCACACACTCCCAGAATGCTGGGAGAAATGTGTACAAAGAAGTGTCGATTATGTGGAAAAATAAAGAAAGTTCTGTAGATTGAGGTGGTCTATTTGGTTTGTCAATAATATAGCATGTTACTCTACAAAAAAAAGGTTGCTCATGACTTTCAGTATGACCCTCGTATGTATACAGGATTCTCTCTATGTTGATGTTGTCGCTATTCTGTAGCGATTGAGTTTAGACTAGTTGTTTGGGGGTAATCTGTATATGTGTCTATGTTTGTAGAGTGTCAAGTTGTATGAGGTAGGGGGGAGGATACTGTGAATGGATGAAGAGAGAGGGAAGTGGTGGAGTTATTTGGCATATGTGTTTTTGCAAGAATGTCGAATATGGGATTATGTATTTCTGTAAATATACCGTTCATTTGTAGATCTTTCTTTGTTATGTCTCATATACAAGGCGTGGCAATAAAGAACCCGGATTACTTTTATGACTCATTTCCGGCCACGTCATTGATGAAGAGGAGGGTAGGGCATTGACCCTTGGACTTCCCTCTACCGTCACA
>NW_019734968.1:18588-24563 GCF_002891405.2 Cryptotermes secundus | reverse complement strand
GCCACGTCACACTAGCAACAGCGCAAGGCTATATAAGCGGACCCACAGCAGTGTGATGAGGAGTTGAAACATAGCAGCCTGCGAGTGTGCGATAACTAAGAAGTCAGCGAGCGGAAGACTTATTGTGTGCTTTCCAGACATAGTGATTGCTGTAGTACAGTTATATCTGGAGTGTGTATTTCAGGGAGACTTGTATAGCTCCCGCGTTATCAGTACGTGAAGACAAGTGAAGATTGTGTTACGAGATTTTGTTGTAGGGTTTGTAAAGTGTGGAAACCCGTAATATTGTGATCAGTAATTGTAGCCGTTATTTGTAGATTGTTAAATAAACCAATTAACCATCTCTACGGCGTCTTCTGTAACGAAACACGTTACAATATATATATCTTTCTAATGTGTTCAGTTTGGGTCCCTTCTTTTATATATAATACGTTCATGGTCTGGTCCATGTGTTGTGTTTAATAAAATATAAATGCTATCAGGACTAATATACAAAATTCTAAATTCGCACAAAACACTTTGGAAACTGGACATACATTTGACACAATGGAACAAACCATGAAAATATTACATACAGAAAAGAAGGGACCCAAACTCAAAACAATAGAAATATACTGTCACATATTCATAGGGAAATTGCAAAAATCCCTGCACAACAGCTTTAAGGGTTAATCACAACATCTTCTACTGGTGCAAGGAATGTTTACATGTAAGGTGACAGCATTTTCAACACATTTTGTGACCTATGAATTCTGTACTTCATTCCAAGCATTACTGGCCACAGGCATACTGATTCACTGGTAAAATTTATATGCACCTTGCAGCCAGTGTTGCATCAGTCGCTGTGAAACGCAGAGCTGTGAACCAGACGAGAAAAGTAAGAACCTCCATCTATATTTATATACAGAAATTTTTCTTTTATGTTCATTAATAGCTTTATTTGTGTGTTTAATTACATCCATTGTATATTCCACTCGACCACAACTGCATCTATATTTTCGGATGTGTTGCCAATGCCAATTCTTCACCATTGCTTTTAAACCTTTTACACATTCTCTGTATCTAATGTTGAGTCACCTTTCTATCAAACAGAAATTAACAAAAAAATCTGTCATGACAACCAATCACCTGACAGCAGGTACAGAGGCAACAGGCAACATGTGTCAATAATCTGTCCCACAATGTTGCAAATGTTTTGAGAATCATTAGGTATCCTATAACAAATCCTCAATATAATGGGACCTCTATGCAATTACACTGATACAAACTGCATCAAAGATAGAAAACAAATGATAAAACTTCAGCATTTATAGATCCTGGGAACCCTATGATATAGTGCCAAAGCACTGTTTAGTGGACTGGACAGACAAGGAAAATGTGAAGGATTTTTCTCATATAGAATTTACCAAAATATTCAGTTTACACAGCATTTCATTCCATCCATATTAGATCTGCCTAAAAGAAAATGAGACTGGTACATCACAAGCAACATTCAAGAAACTACAGTTGCCTAGAAACATTTCAGAGAAAAGAAACCTTCAGAATCTGGTCAACAGCGCAGTAGAGCTGTTTCACATGCACAGACAGAGATGGAGACGAAAAAGACAAGCACATTTGTGTTACCTGCCTAACAGTGCACATACAGCTCACCTCAGGTTCAGCCTTTAGTTCTGGAAATGTTATTGCAACAGGATCCTCTTCCTCTTCTGCATCTGAAACTTCCTTAATTTTTACATTCATGGCCTGGTTTGCATCTTGAGGTGTTGGGTATGTCTCACCATATAGACCCACTAAAACGTTCTCCGGACTTGTACAGTCCTGTAAGAACCATCACATCCTTCTCAAAAATGGATGCACAACACCAAACATTAAACAGCACATGCTCTCTTTCCTATGGCTGCATCTCATTGCATCTAGCTCACAACAGCTGTTTTGTATACTTGTACATTTCCTTCTCTACAGCTATCAAGATCATTAGAAAGTATCTGGTTCATAGCTCAGTACTCTTCCCAAAAAATTAACAATCACTGCAGCAACACTGAAAATATCTGCTTCCTTCTTTCCATTCTTGTTGCAAGAGAATGCAGAATCCTCTGTAACCTACACAACTGTTCATCATATGATAAATATTTTGTGGAGTTCATTGTAATTAGCTAGCAATTTAAATTCTTGCTTCTAATAAGAGTACCAGTAACTAAATGCGAACAGTATCGTGACTCCATAAGGATTTTTGCTGCTACAGGATTTCTCTGAAAAACAGTTCAGTTTACACAAAGTTTAATTTCATCTACATCAGAACTCCTTAAAAGGAAAGCAACATTCATTCAACAAAATACAACTGTCTAGAGACACTTCAGAAAAAGGCCTTCAATGGCCAGTCAGCAGCACAGTGGAGTTGTTTCATGTGCACAGACAGCCAGGGAGATGAGATGAGATGGGATGAGAAAGACACTTGACATTTCTGCATATTTGTTATATCTGCCCAACAGGGGACTTACAGAAACATACAGCTCACCTCAGGTTCAGCCTTTATCTCTTGAATTGTTATTTGCACAGGATCCGCTTCCTCTCGTGAGTCTGAGACTTCCTCAACTTTTATATCCATGGACTGGTTTGCATCATGACTTGCTGGGTATATCTCACCATATGGACCCATTAAAACCTTCTCTGAATTTGTACAGTTCTGTAAAAGCATCATATCTTCTATCAGTCACGGATGTACAACACCATACATCAAACAATCTACCTTCTTTTTGCTGTAGCTGTTTTTCATTACATCTACCCCATAAAAGCTGTTCTCTATGGATTTCTTCTCTAGACTTCATAATGTTCGAAAGTGTTAAGTTCATAATGCAGGGATCTTCCTCAGAAACTAGTGGTCCCTGTGGCAGCATAGAAATTATCTGCTCTTTATGTTACCTAAGCGCTTATTACTGTGTTCCCACATGCCCATCAAGACTTTTTCATTCCGATACAAACAAACCCAGTACAAACCCACCCCAAAACTATATCTCTAAAATCCTTCTGCACAAACATCTCCCAAGTGGTCTCATTCTTTCAGGTTTTATATCCTAACCTTTGTATTACATTTCTGAAGCTCACATGTGTGCTACATGACCTACCCACATCACTCTCCTTGAATTGCTCCCTCTCCTACATAATGTACCAAATTGTTATAATATTGAGAACCATGTAATCTCCCCAGATGGATTATGAAAACTAACACAAGATCGGTAAAAAAATGTTCAGTTTTTAGGCTATGAGAATTGGCAGATAATAAAATTCTACTGCGCAAACAAGCACAAAGCATGACTGACGGTGTGTGGTTTCTTAAAGGTGAATTAGAAGTGCAGTAAATACTTTGTTTTCTCCCATATTTATTTAGTTAGTGTGCACATTACGGCACAATTTTTAATATTGTGTGTGAATAAGTGATAAGACTGATAATAACGATTCTTCGTTGGGATTATGGCAGCAACAGGCAATAACATTCTAGTGGATAATAAGTGTGGTAAATGTAATGAAGTAGTTAGAAATGGAATATTATGTGATAACTGCGATAAATGGTATCATTTTAATAATGTAGTACTGTGAGTGAAGACAAAATACCTGATACCCAATGACGATGTGTTTAATGTTCAAGTGGAACAACCTGGTAAATGAGAAAGAGACTGGGGATTTCGACAACAGCAAAATCATTAGTAAGCTGATAGAAGAAATATCCTCCTTGCAGGAAATTATATCTGTCCTGCAGAGAGAGAGAATTCAACATATGCATCTCCTGGTACACCATGAAGATGATAATAACTGGTGCCAAGTAGCAAGAGCAAAGTCAAGAAAAAGTAAAAAAGTGGCTCAGCATTCTTTAGTTTTAACGTGTGACAGATTTAACACACTAAATGAAGTTGGTGATGAGATTGAAGAGAGGAAAGAATCAAGTCGCCCAAAGGTGAATGTAAAAAAGAAAAATAAACTAATATTCTATATTGATGGTTATGGCCAAGATATACCTACGTCACTCAGTAAAACTAATGTGGATATCTCAGTGTATGGTGAAGTTAGGCCTGGTGCTAAGGTGAAAGATGTACTAAAACACTGTGTAAAAAAGACTGTGCAGTATTAAGCCCTCAGGACCATGTTGTAATTACGGGGGGTGCCAATGACTTTTTCAGGAATGAAACAAAGAATTGTATAACAACTTTAAAAAGTACACTTTCTGCACTGACCCCTACAAATGTTGTGGTTCTCAATATACCAACTAGGCATGATTTAATAAAAGAATCAATATGAAATAAGGAAATAAGCAGAGCAAATATGGAAATAAACAAGGTATGTAGAAGATTCAGAAATGTAAAAGCACTAGACATAAGTAACATAAGCAGAGCCTGTCATACAAGGCATGAACAGCACCTAAACAAAATAGGCACAGAGCATATATCTCAAGAAATAAGTAAATTAATAGGCAAAACAAAAATAAATTACTTAAGTGTAATAGCTTTGAGCAACTCAAACCAGGGAAACTAATAGAGACTGGATCCATAAGGCTCCAGTCATTACAAAGTATAGAAACCAACTCAAGACAAAAGCTCAAAATAATACATCAAAATGCAGAATATCTCAGCAATAAAACTGAACTATTCACAGCATTCCTTCAAAGTACCACCCCAGATATATTGGCAATTTCTGAACATGGTTTAAAAGATGATGAAATTACTCAATGTATATTAGGATATACTGTAGCCTCACACTTCAGCAGAATAGATCAAAAAGGGGGTGGGATAGCTATTTATACTTCTAGGAACATACAATAACATAAAATTTTGAAATGTGTTAGAGAAAAAAGTATAGAAAAAACTTTTGAGGTTACTGGTATAGAACTAACATGTGAAAAGAAAAAATAACAATCATTGCATTATATAGATCACCAAGTGGTGGCATAAATGAATTTCTTATCCATCTAATAGATATTCTGGAGAAACTAATTCAGAAAGATCAATATATCATTTTAGTGGGAGACGTAAACATAAACATCCAAGAAGGTGGAAGTAGTCACAAAAAATTATTACATGTTACAAAAGCTTATAATCTGACTGTGACAATAAATACACCTACAGGAGTAACTGAAAGTATGGCTACAACTACAGACCAAATCATAACTAATATACTGGCTAAATACAATCATACTGATGTAAGAAACAGCCTACTTTCAGATCATTTTGCACAATGTATAACTATTAATATGTCTGCACCACAACAAACAAGATGTTACAAACAGGCCAGGAATATATCAGAAGCCAATATAATAGGTCTATGCTCTTCAATACAAACTGAAACGTGGATTGAAGTGTCTAGGGAAAATGATGTAAAAAAGTGACTCTTATTATAGCATTTTTAACTATGTTTCTAATATAACCTGTCCCAAAATAAGGAGAAATACCGTAAGCACGTCAAAAAGACCCTGCATAAAATTATGCTGTAATAGCAAGAACAAAACTAAAGGATTTGTACAACCTTTACATGCAAAGTAAGACTCAGGAACATAGAGATATCTACAAAGCATATAAAAATGAATATAATGTAATATTAAAAAATTAAAAAGCAAACTACATTCAGAATATTATAGCCAGATCAAATAACACTTCAAAAATATTGTGGAAATTTGTTAATAGAGAAAGAGGCTTATCAAAAAATACTCTCACTAGTAATATACGAGGGGGGACCCAAAAACAACCGGAATTTATTTTTGTTATTTTTTATTTTTGCATTTTTATTGAACTGTATATTAGTCCCCTTCAAAGGATTGTCCATGTGCATTAATGCACTTGTCCCAACGCTTTTGCCACTGCTCAAAACAGTGCAGGAATTCTTGAGGCTGGATACTGTTCAAAGCCTTTAGCGTGTTTTCTTTGACTTCATCCACATCATGGAATCGCTTTCCTTTCAGACTTCTCTTCATCCGTGGAAACAAAAAAAAG
>NW_019734968.1:15125-18082 GCF_002891405.2 Cryptotermes secundus | reverse complement strand
AAATTACTACATCCACAAACTAGTAATAAAAATATATGCATAAAAGATTCACTTGTTCTATTAGAAATATCAGAGACTGAATTGATTAAAGTAATTCAGGGCATGAAGAATAAAAAATCAGGACTTGATGACATCTCGCCACACCTGCTAAAAAATGTACACCTTATATAATAATATTACATAATAATAGAGTTGATCAATGCTTCAATCAGAGAAGGCATCTTCCCTTCTAAACTAAAAAATCACTAGCCAAACAAATCTACAAAAACGGGATAAAAGAAGACGCAAATAACTATCGTCTAATTACTCTTGTCCCTGCCCTTTCAAAAGTTCTGGAAACTGTAATAGCTAATCAGTTAATAGCATTTTTAGAAAAACACAATATACTTAATAAATCTCAGTTCGGATTCAGCAAAAATAAATCTACTAATGATGCAATTGCCACAATTATTGAAAAAGTAATAGAAAGTTTGAATGATAAAATAAAATGCAACTGTGTACTATTAGACTTATCAAAAGTTTTTGACTGTATTCAACATAACATTCTCATGGATAAATTATACAAATATGGAGTTCATGGTATACTTCATAAGCTAATCAAATCCTATCTCAGAAATAGAACTCAAAACGTAAAGTAACACACACGGAAGGCAATCGCATGAAAGAATATTTGTTAAGTAGCCTCCCAGTAAGATACGGAGTCCCCCAGGGATCGGTCCTTGGCCCATTACACTTCATCTTATATATAAATGATATCCCACATCTAACACAAGGCAGATCAGTAATGTATGCTGATGACACATCAATACTGAATGTAGGAAAATACAGGAATGAGCTCCAAAACACAACTTCAAATAATATAGGAGTGGTAAAGCAATACTTTGAGACAAATAATTTATTTATAAATCCATCTAAAACTCATTATACTCTCTTCCAGACAAAACAATGAAGGCAGGAAAGTAATCTAAAAATACTAAGAACAGGGAAATATCAAATGTAAAAAGCACAAATTCTTTGGGGGTAATAATAGATAATACCTTGAGTTGGGAATTACATATTGACAAAACCTGCACTAGAATTAGCCGTAACCTATTCAAAATTAACAGGCTATCTAAAATACTCGATTTAAATGAAAGAAGAACGTATTACGGATTGATCTATCCCCATCTATCATATGGGATAATAGTATGGGGACATAGTGCTAAGACCCTCACTAGAAGAATTTTTGTACTCCAAAAAAGGGCAGTAAGATACATTGCAGTGCTAAAACACCTAGAATCGTGCAGTGATAGCTTTAGAAATTTAAAGATACTAACAGTATACTCGCTATACATACAAGAAACAATCCTATATGTAAAAAAAAAAAAAAAGTGTAACTGCATAGTGAATGAACAAATACATGATTATAACACAAGAAATAATAAAGACTATCATTATATATGGGCACAACTTACAACTTTATAATAGTAATCTTTCAGAAGCTGACTGTATCTTTCACAATAAATTGTCTGACAACATAAAATAGAAAACAAAAACCACTTCATAAGGGAATTGAAGAAGTTACTTATTATGAGGTGCTATTACTCAATGGAGGACTATTTGAACGATGATTTTGCGAATACTGGCTACTGATATCAGCAGAAGTATAGAGTAGATAATGTATAAAATGTTGTATATCTTATATAATTTTTTGTATTAAGACTGTTATAACTTAATAATGTATATTAACTGAAAGACTTGTCCTAAATCATTGTATCACGATCTACAGGATTAATAAAATGAATGAATGAACTTACCATACTTTCTCTCACAGAAGGAAATATTTCTTCAGCTCTCTGTAGCACAATTCTTGGCATTCCTGTTGCAAGAGAATGCAGAATCATTCATAACCTCGAAACTTTTTCTTATAATACATGTTTTGTGAATTGAAATGAATTGATTTACTAGAATCCTAGTGTTATAGCATCACATTTCTAACAAGTGTGCCTGTATCTAGCCAAGAATATTTGCCCAAGTGTGTAAGGAAACATATTAATGATTGTGTACAAGCATACTGAAGTGGCTTTCTTTGTTCTCACAGCAGAGACTACGAAGCTTACTGTCTTATTAGACGTTGTGTAGTCTAACAGACTTGCTGAAGTTTTGAAGGCAGCTGTTCACCCATTTTGAGTGAAACTCTTGCTTCCAAAACGTCGACAGCTGGCTACCAGAATGCACGTAGTTACATCCTAGAAACAGCAGACCTACTCTACAATTTTTAATACTGGTGCCGCAAAATTGTATTCACTATGCATTTGCATACCCTGCAACTTCCACCAGTTCACCATAGACCATCAGCTCTCACAACTTCCTTTATAAGTCGGACTGATTTGTGTAACAGACGAGATAACGCATAAAAATGTGAATTACTCGTATAATAGGTACGTGTCCATCTGAAAGGGCGTGAGAAGTTTACATGAATCCTAGATGGAACTTGCAACAGCGGAATAATATCACGAAACCGTGCAGTGTTTGCTTCTAGCTATTTAACAAAATATAAGGAAATAACATTGCTTTAGAATGACACAAATGATTCCCCACAGAATACAGACATCTTACAATACTCTAACAAAATACTGAAATAACGTTGAACATCACTACAATACTCCAAGCGCTCTAGACCGGCTTTAGACCAGCCCCGTGAAATTCCCATGTTATTGGTTGGCAACATGGCGGCCATGACACCTCGGTGCAATGCTACTGCCATCTATTTTCATTATACACGAACTAAATTTAAAATGACCAGGGCCGAGAGCACAATCGGTAAGAAGGTATGCTACTTTACCATCTATTTTAAGTGCTCCCTCCTCTGCCCCCTCCAATGCTTTTTTCGCTACTAGCACTAAATACTTTTACAACCACATCTCTTGTACTGCAATTTCTCTTTCCCTCTGGCTTCCCCACCAATATCCTATATG
>NW_019734968.1:9195-13096 GCF_002891405.2 Cryptotermes secundus | reverse complement strand
ACGAGACTAACATTGCGTGTGCGCGCTTCGCGTGGAAAACAGAGTTAATTACGGACAAAGTACATGAATTGCGACGTCAGACTCTGCATTCAGTGACATGCAACATTCAGTTAGATGATGCAGGAGGGAAGACAGTCTACTTATAAAGCTGGTGTCCAAAAATAATGTAAGTAGAACAAGAAGTTCTATCTTAAAATTAAATTTAAAACACTGTGTGCACGTGTGGACCGTGCATACCCATACGGTGTCCTTCGGCCATCTCAGCTTTAATTTAAAGGTCCCCATACGGTGTCTTTCGGTTCATAAATGTTAATTACAACATGAAATGTGGCATGCTACAAGTCACATACTCATCCTTTAGTCTAAACCCATCTCTACTGCTCCATTATTTACTACACATGTCAACATGTATGAGCTGATGTGTTTTCAGACTACTTTGATGATTGAATGACTTATTACACACATCACATCTAAATGGCCGCTCCCCACTATGTATGCGATGATGTCTCTTCAGATTACTCTGCTGACTGAATGACTTATTGCATACATCACAGCAAAATGGCTTCTCCCCACTATGTATGCGCTGATGTGTCTTCAGATCACACTGCTGGCTGAATGACTTATTACACTCGTCACAACAAAATAGTTGCTCCCCATTGTGTATGCGCTGATGTGTCTTCAAACTACCATGCACACCGAATGACTTATTACATACATTACAGAAAAATGGCTTTTCCCCACTATGTATGCGCTGATGTGTCTTCAGAGTACACTGCTGACTGAATGACTTATTACATACATTACAGCAAAATGGCTTCTCCCCACTATGTATGCGCTGATGTGTCTTCAGAGTACACTGCTGACTGAATGACTTATTACATACATTACAGCAAAATGGCTTCTCCCCACTATGTATGCGCTGATGAATCTTCAAAGTATACTGCTGACTGAATGCCTTACTACATACGTCACAGCATAATGGCTTCCCCCCACTATGTATGCCCTGATGTGTCTTCAGATGACTCTGCTGACTGAATGACTTATTACATATATTACAGCAAAATGGTTTCTCCCCACTGTGTATGCGCTGATGTGTCTTCAGATGACTCTTACAGCTGAATGACTTATTACAAACAATGCAAGAAAATGGCCGCTCCCCAGTATGGGTGTGCATATGCTTCTTCAGATCACTCTTCGAAATGAATGACTTATTACATATGTCACATATAAATGGCCGCTTCCCACTATGTATGTGCTGATGTGTCTTCAGATGACTCTTATGGCTGAATGACTTATTACACAGGGTGCAACAAAATGGCCGCTCCCCACTATGTATGCATTGATGTGCAATCAGAATTTGCTCTTCACTGAATGAATGACCACATTCATCACAGGGATATCGTTGCTCCTCACCATGTACAGGTTGAAGTTCATTCAAATTATCCTGGAAAATGAGCGTAAATAACATGAAAAATCCTAATAGGATGAGAAATGTGTTTGAAGCCCCAGTACAGTGAGATGGTAAATCGGTAGGTGTGAGAGTGTTGACAGAGAGGAGAGGGAGGGACAGAGAGAGTATACCCCCTTGTTTGGTGTGTGCCTGGGTCAATCAGCATGTATGGAGGTTTCTGAGTCAACAGAAGTTAAGCTGCATTGCCAATGTTTAACAAACTCAAAATTAAATAAAATTATGCATTTGTAAGGCTGGACAGGCATCTGATGAATAGTGGCTAGGCTCCTAAAATTAAATAATTGAGGTCGAGTTAAAAAATGATACTACGAAAGGCTGCATATGGCCCAGCAAAATCCCTGAAACAATATACATATATTGTAAACTGTTTGGGCCACTGAACACGCATTTCAGATTGTTAATCAGTGTTATTAACAACCTGCAAGTTGTAAATACAATTACTTATGACCCTGTCACGGGTTTACACAATTAACAAAACCCTGCACACTAATCTCTTCATGCTGTCTTCAGGAGTCTTAACTTATTTACAGTACAACACGGGAACTGTACAAGTGTCACTGAACTACACGCTCCCAATACAAAATGTCTTCTCAGTTATCACCACCATCACTAATTATCACACATAAAATCTTCTAATCATGTGTTCAGTTCTTCTTCTTGTTATTGACTGACTTCTTTCCTGCCGAATACTCCAATCTGACAAGGAACCGAGACTTCAAGGAGCATCTAAGGCTTTGAAGCAAGAGGACAACCAATGGGAGCTACAGGAAGACCAACAGGCTGGAAATCAAGAAGCGAGCAGTAGGAATTTCCAGCGGGTTACTGAAGATGAGGATATGGACCTTGTGGAAGGGCTAGCCTCCTCTGAAGTAAAAAAGGAAACAGCATTAGAGTAAAAGTAGCCAGATAAGTGGGAGCACCAGCCACTTGTGGGGTTATGGCTCCCACTGGTGAAAGAGAGAGAAAGAGAGGAAGCAAGAAAAACTTTGGATGATTGTCATATAATTGGATCTCCTGGCACGTTAGTAGGAATCTGCTCGAGATGAGCTGGTCTTAAAGAGGGATCAGACGTAGCGGATGAAGAACAGCAAGAACAAATGCAGACGTTGCTAGCAGGAATCCATGGAAAAAATGGGAAGAAAAGGAACGGGGATGCACCATTAGGCTATTCAGGACCAACAGACTTGAGGAGGGAGCAATGTGGCATATTGACTCTATGCAGCAACTGTTGAGCCACAGAGGCCTCGGGGCACACATGCAACAGGAGAGTTGCAGATTGTATCTTGCATACCTGGAATCAACTGTACTCTTTTTGTGGAATCGCATTTAAAACTGCGGTATATTCCCTCTGGATGTCCTGGATGGTGTCGTGATGGTCTCCTTTCATCGCCAACTTAACTTTTAGGAACAACCAGAAATCTGCTGGAGCCAAATCTGGCAAATACAGAGGATGATCAAAGGACTGTAATCCCTTTCCTGGCAAAAAAAAAAATCGCGCACGCTCTTCAATTTGTGGGTTGGGGCACTGTCGTGGAGGAGCAACCAGGAACCTTGCTCTGGATATTCAGGTTGAATTTGAAGATTTCTTGCCCACAAACGATTGAGGACACTGAGATAATAATCAGAATTCACTGTTTGACCTTCTGGCAGAAATTCCCTGTGAATGATTCATTTGGAATCGAAGAAAACGGTTAGCAGTGTCTTTACTCGACTCTTGCATGCACTTTCTTTGGATTCGGCTTCTTTGGGTTCAACCATGCTGCACTCTGCCACTTTGTGAGAGACTCATATTGAAAACACCATGTCTCGTCACCAGGAACAATCAATTTTGTAAATTTTGTATCACTTTGGGTCAACTGTAACATTTCTTTGCAGTGATCCAATCTGGCATGTTTTTCATCACCTGACAACATGTGCGGTAAAACCGCGCACAGACCTTCCATCTGCCCAAATCGTCAGTCAAAATTTGATGCACAGTACATTTTGGTATTCCCAAAAGCTTCTTGATGAGTCTTGCAGAAACACATCTGTCTGATGCAGGGATTTCGGTCACTTTTTCACATTTTCTTCAGCGCAACTTGTTCTCGGCTTTGATGCATGTGAAGCTTCTTCAATGTCCTCCCTACCGTCATTAAATAGGGCATTCCATCAAAATATGTTTGACCAACTCAAACAATCACTACCATACACACTTTACATCATTTTGTACACTTCTTGAGCTATTTTGCCTAACTTCAAATAAAATTTGATGTTGGCTCTCTGTTCAATCACCATTTTCCGACAGAACAGTACTGTTACATTCAAGGTCAGAACACATTACACAGTGATGCTTGTGATTTGAAATTATAGACAGCCACAGCTGAAACTTCAAGAATCTTAACACCACAACTCGCCAACAGATGGAATTGTGGGGTAAAAAAAAAAAAAAAA
>NW_019734968.1:7220-9187 GCF_002891405.2 Cryptotermes secundus | reverse complement strand
AAAAAAAAAAAAAAAAAAAAAAAAAAAAAAGAGTCCTAACGGATCCTGGACACTATAAGTATTTAACGTGTTTAGTTACTGAATATGCCGTAGATTGTTAATTGGTTTATTTAACAACCTACAAGTATCGGCTACAATTATTTATAACACAGTTGCGGGGTTTCACACTTTATAACCCTATTCGCAATAATCTATTCACACTGTTGCGGGGTTTCACAATTTATAACCCCATTCGCAAATCAATTCACTCTAGTGTCAGTAGTCTACACGTTTTCACAGTATGGGAGCTATATAAGTGCAACTGTATCACACACTCCCAATTATTACTCGGTTATCACGAACTACCACTGATTCTCACACACGCGTCTGTAACTCATAACTATCTCGTAAACTCGAGAACTTGAGAACTGTCTTCGGCGACTGTGTAGTTCCCTTATAAACCCTCAGCAGGGCAACGAGAAAACAGCCACGTAATAGGCACCACTGTTTATCGGCGCTGCATAGCGACCAGTGTGCTGGGACTCGGCTCACTTTGGCTCCGCTCGGCACATCACCACTGGAGGGGGGGAGGATGTTGACCTGCCTATTACCGTACTGCAACACGTAACACTGCTCCCTCCTTAAGGATGTTTGTCCCGAATAGCCTAATGGTGCACCACGTTCCTTTTCTTTGGAGGCTGTTCTTGCAGCATCTTCTTTTTGTCCCGCTACTCTCTCTTCTCCCCGTTGCTCTGCTCTCCAACCGCTACCTCTTCCCCCTTTTTATGGTAAATTGTGGACCGTGGCATGAATTGGCTGCCGCCATAAATATGACTAGTCGTGCAGGTGCACGAACAAATCCTTATGAGTCATCTCCTACGATGCCACACAAGATTTCCTGACAATATAAATTTTTGGCTTTTGCCAGAAAATGGCCACTACTTCTGGATGGGTGAAATGGTATTGGGCACAGGACACTGCGTAGAAGGTGTTGGAATGCCTTGGAACAGCTACATATGTAAAATGTATACAAAAGATATGCAGTCTAAACAACAACATTCTATATTTAAAACAAGTTACACACTGTCATATCAACATTTGTTTTCAATGACGGTACATGTTTTGACCCTTATGCTGGGTCAGACTCAGTTGTTGAATTGCATTTAACAATTTGCATCTAATTCTTCAGTAAGGATCCTTATTGTGCACTTGAGTGTTCTAAAATGTATAAGTTTAGTCTTTGAGTCAAAATTTTGAAATACTCAACTATAAATTTTAAAAATTAGAGATTAAACACTAAAACATAAAAATTAAAATTGAACTAAAATGGAAAAGGAAAATTTTGTGATAAATATCTTTAAAACTTTGTGACTGCTTTGTGTTGACGTCATTTCCTGGTGGTAGAAGCAACTATAGTGTGGGGTGCCCGAGTATCAGAATCATCTCACATGAGTTAGGTCGTGTGGTCTTGACCTTACTATCTCCTTGTGGAGCTTATGCCCGTTATTCTGTATGTCACCCAACAGATTGTTTATTCAGAGTGATCTGTAACAGTTTTTTAACTATTATAAGCACAAGCCTGTGAGTGCACTGTTATTTTCTTCATTATTAGGTTATTAAGTATATGTACTTATGTATATTTGATTTTCTTATGATGATATGTGTTCGGAATGCTCCCTGTGTTGATGTTGTCACTATTTTGTAGCAGTTTGGTCTAGACAGCTTGTTTGGGGGTTATCTGTATATGTGAGTACGTTTGTACAGAGTCAAGTGGTATGAGGTAGGGGTGGTGGATACTATGAGTGGATGAAGAGATAGGAAAGGGGTGGGGTTTTTGGCATATGTGTTTTTACAAAAATGTCGAATATGGGATTATGTATTTCTGTAAATATATCATTCATCAGTAGATCTTTCTTCATTATGTCTCATATATATATATCTTTCTAATGTGTTCAGTTTGGGTCCTTTCTTTTATATATAATATGTTC
>NW_019734968.1:4471-6362 GCF_002891405.2 Cryptotermes secundus | reverse complement strand
TTCATCCGTAGACCTTTCTTCATTATGTCTCATATATATATATATCTTTCTAATGTGTTCAGTTTGGGTCCTTTCTTTTATATATAATATGTTCATTGTCTGTTCCATGTGTTGTGTTAATAAAATATAAATGCTATCAGGACTAATATACAAAATTCTAAATTCGCACAAAACACTTTGGAAACTGGACATACATTTGACACAATGGAACAAACCATGAAAATACTACATACAGAAATGAGGGGACCCAAACTCAAAACATCAGAAATATATTGTCACGTGTAGGGGGGTATGCGTGACAAAATGACAGGTTCTAGTTCAGATGATTGGATTTATTAACAGCTTGGTTCCATGCACTCTCTCAATTACACTCTAATACAGCTCTATCGCTGACTTACATACACCGGGTCTTCCAACCCACTGTTGCATGCACCATCACAAATATGACGTCTTCTAAATCACGCATGGCATTCTTAGTTCCACTGTGCCTGCTTCCGCAGCTCTAAACTGCTGAATACTCGTAACTCGTAACTGCCTCAACACTGACGAGTACTCTCGTCATGTAGTTTTGCTCTGACCACACAGAAAACGTATTTACTGATTGCCTAGCAACAGTTGCTGCACCGACTCCCCTGTTGCGTGACATCACAGCCTAACAGGGATGGGTGTTTACTGAGTGTTGTTACGCAACAAACACTCGTTGCTATGGATATTCCTATGCAACGGTCTCAATAATTTCTACTGTTTCGTTGCTCAGCGATGGATGACATAAAACATGCCACACTGCTTCCTCCTTAAAGGTGTTTGTCCTGAAGGGCCTATTGGTGCACCACCATTCCTTTTCTTCTGAGGTTTCTGCTTCTTGCATCTTGTGGTTTGGCTCCTCCTCTTACAGCGACTATTCTCAAACTGTTACATCCGCTTCCTGTTTAAGGCCAGGATGTTCACTGCTAAAGTGATGTATCACCATCATCAAAAATTGTTTTCTTATCCCCCCCCCCCTTTACTCTCACTTGGGAGGCCGGTGACAATTTCTTCTCACAAGGCTTTCCAATCTGCCAGCAACTCTTTGTGGCCATCCTCTGACTTGTTCTGGTTAGATCTGATTTCCTCTTGCATGGCGTATGCTATTTTTTGGCCAGCTCTGATTTCCTTCAGCAGGAGTTCCATCAACTGCTGTGACTCCATTTTTTTGGTGTTTTAAAATTTTAAGTTCATAACCAATTCTGAATAATCCAATACTATCTGAACTGCCAACTTCTGACACCAAATATGTCACATGTAGGGGGGTACGCATGACAAAATGACGGGTTCTAGTTCGGATGATTGGATTTATTAAGAGCTTGGTTACACACACTCGCTCAATTACACTCTAATACAGCTCTATTGCTGACTTACATACACCAGATCTTCTAATCCACTGTTGAATGTACTGCCGCACATATGTCTTCTAAATCACGCTTGGCATTCATGGTTCCATGGTGCCTGCTTCCGCCGCTCTATAATGCTCAATACTCATAACTGCCTCAACACTGATGATTACTCTCGTTATGTAGCTACCGCCTTGATCATACAGAAAACGTGTTTACTGATTGCCTAGCAACAGTTGCTGCAAAGACTCTCCTTCTGCGTGATGTCACAGCTTAGTGGGGAAGGGGGTTATCAAGCGTTGTTATGCAATGAACACTCGTTGCTATGGATATTCCTACACAACAGTCTCAACAATTTCCATTGTTTCATTGCTCAGCAATGGACAAAATATTACACGCCACAATATATATATATATATATATATATTATAACATCCTCCCTAATGAAGTATGGGTTTACTTGCAGGGATACATAAATAGGAAAAATTATTGTTACTGGAATTCACAGAATCCACATCTAA
>NW_019734968.1:0-814 GCF_002891405.2 Cryptotermes secundus | reverse complement strand
TGTGTGCTACATGACCTACCCACATCACTCTCCTTGAATTGCACCCTCTCCTACATAATGTACCAAACTGTTATAATATGGAGAACCATGTAAACTACCCAGATGGATTATGAAAACGAAACCAATAGAGGTATAAATGTTTAGCTTTTCAGGCTATGAGAATTGACGGACAATAAAATTCTCAGGCACACGCAAGCACAAACACTTACCATTATTACTCTCTGAGCAGGAAATATTTCTTCAGTTCTCTGTAGCAGAATTCTTGGCATTCCTGTTGCAAGAGAATGCAGAATCATTCATAACCTCCGAACCTTTTTCTATAACACTTGCTTTGTGAGTTGGAAATGAATTGATTTACCTGAATTCTAGTGATGTATCATCATACTTCTAACAAGTGTACCTGCATCTAGCCAAGCATATTTGCCCACATGTGTAAGGAAACACACACATGATTGCGTACAAACATACAGATGTGGCTTTCTTTGTTCTCACAGCAGACTACGAAGCTTACTGTCTTATGACACGTGTAGTCTACGAGATTTGCTAAAGTTTTGAAGGCAGCTGTTCCACCCATTTTGAGTGAACCTCTTGCTTCCAAAACATCGACAGCTGGCTACCAGAATGCACGTAGTTGCATCCTACACGGTAAAAATTTGCATTCTAATTGGCCATGGTCCACAGAAAGGGAACTGAGAGGTTTAGAATCCCTAGTAGAACTTGCAATATCGGAATATCACTACTGGCCTGTCAAAACACGAGGAAATAGAATACCCACGACTTACACGCCTATATATATATATATATAAAGGAATTT
>NW_019734967.1:786113-795021 GCF_002891405.2 Cryptotermes secundus | reverse complement strand
GGGACAAGTGCCTCAATGTATAGGGAGATTATGTTGAGAAATAAGTGACAAGTGTGACAACGCAAGCGTCACTGCTCCAATGTGGGCAGTTCCCACACATTTTTCAAATCAGTACTCTTATTCGTTTAAGTTATATATCCATTTGTAACTTACTTATTGACTTACCCCTGTATCTCAGTAGTCTAGTGGTTAGTATGCAAGGTTAGTTTTCAGAGGATTCAGGGTTCAAACCTGACTGCTTCTATTAATTCAGTATAAAGAATAAAAACACAAAATATCTGCAAGTAGGCAAGTGGTCACCTCAAGATGAGAGCAGAGGCAGGATGCAATTGGCATTGTGAGTCAGTACATAGATCCCAGTGAGTAAAACTATAGGCAGGCTCACCTGAATGCATCTACATCGAGTTTGTGGCAGACTTCTGTACTGATGTGGCAATGACCTCCACAACCCGTTGGATCACTGGGGTCATGTGGCTGTCTACAGGTTGGCACATCCTCATTACTCAGTGCCACACACACTTCACCAGACACACACTCGTCACAGTGGCGATAGGAAGGCAGTGACAGATCTGCTCCAACATGTTCACAGCACAGAAAATATTACAAATAAGTGATAATGTGAAAACGAAAATCATTACTAATATGGGACTGGCAATGTGTAGAAATGTTTCTTTAGTGTGTCTTAAAAGAAATGTGACTATTCTCTGGCTCTTGTAGAACAGGTCCCCAGGACAGTGAGAACTGTCCAGTTTGATTAATCAAGTGACAGTCAAAGGACAGTGAGATGGAAACACAGACATTTACAGACTGGCTCCAAAGAAATAGGGGGGGTTGAGGGGAGCATACTGGATTAATTTGATTCTGGCTCTAGTGGACAGAGTACTGAACCTTTGGCTTCTGTAAGAAGCATGAAATTTCTTGAACAGCTAAGTGACAATTAGCTTCCCGTGAAGAACTGCTCCATGGAGTTTGCCAATTACTTTATGGTGCAAATGATAATTGCTCACCCATTACTGGTATCTCAGGACCTCTTCTACTGGAGTTTACTAGTGTTGTGTTATCTGCAACAGATTCAAGACGCTCTGTTGTTTGCATGGTAGCTGTATTCCCCTCAATTGTTTCCATGCTGGAAGAACTGGACCCTGCAGCAGGCTCAACTGCCATATCTACACCTATGTCATTTGACACAATCTCGCCTTCTTCAAGTACCCTGGATGACAGAAATGTTACAGTACTCGCGTTCTCACAATCTCTCACTTCAAGATCACCCCCTGCCTGCTCTAGCAATAGGCAAGGCTCAATGCTTGACAGCACAGCTCCCTCTCCTGTGTCCAAGCGACATGATCTGCTTCGCATCTGGGTCCTTGTGGATGCTGCTGTGAAAGTGTTGCACTCACTCCATGCAGACCATGATGACCAACCAGGAAGAAGAGCCACATCTGGTTTCTGTTCAGGTAGAGCTGTTGTATCCATGACAGCTATAATATAACAGTTGGGCAAGAATTATCAAGAAGATTCTTTCTTTTCCCCCCCTTCCCCCACAATTTATAGTTCTAGTCTGTCATATTCAGTGTATAATTTTAAAGCTTAACTGAAGTGATTGTACACAATTCATTTTAATAACAGTATATACATGTATAATTAACAAGTACAATACAGTGGAAAGTTACAGTACCAAAACAAGATAATCACATGTATAATATTTACAGAAGACATCTTGACTATTACATTATTAATACATTGCAATATTTATCATGTTACTGAACAGCTGATATATGACTATCAGTAACCACTTGGTATTGGTTTCTCTAGTGCACCACTACTTCACTGTATGCCACTACATTTTCCTCTTGTGCTTCGCAGTGCCACGTTTGTTTCTCTAAACACCACCATATGCCACCTCTATAAGCTTGTGGTCAGAATCAGCTCAACGTGCTTCAGAACTCCCCACCATTTTTATGCAGTCAAAGTCATTCTGGAAACTTTCCATGGGTTCCCAAATGTCCACAGCTATCAGGTGGAATGGACATTTTGAGAAAAATCTAGAAGCTGATAGGGCATACTTAAGTTGAGAAGTAAAATGACAGACACATTCCCTCCACAACCTCAAGTCAGGCGACATGCTTCTTCCTCAGGAATGCTTGTCCAGAGAAGTACCAGATCTGGAGCCAGTCTCTCCTGGTGTAGCATATCATCTTGACCCTGGGATGAGGCTGGATTCTGTAGAGTACTTCGCTGGTTTGGGTGCCCACACTGTAAGGACTTTCCCAGAGTGGCCACAGCTTTGGTGAATCTCCCCTTTCCCAAATCAGGCCCGGTCTCCATTCTGGAATCCAGCGGAGTTTGACAGGTTGTCACTTCGGGCCTCCATCCTATCACTGGTGATCCTCTCCAACAGCACCCTACTGTTATGCTGATTTATCAGGCCCCGGCTCCAAGCTTGGAGACCTCAATGTGCTGCGCAGAAATCACACTATTGGCACCACTCTCAGAGTGGCTCCTGGCCTGTAGCCAGTAGTATCGTTGTCTGACCTTGTTTAGGGCTTTGCTGATGTCCATGGATCCTCCTGAAGATCCACTGTGGAGATATTCCAGTACTTCCCTTGCCTTCTTCTGGTGTAAAACTATTTGGGCTGTCTTTGACCATCTGTCAACTCTCCCCCAACTACATTGCAACACCAGGGAGCTCCACTGAGCCAATCAAATCTTGTAAATGGTACTATGGTCAGCTGGACACTCACCAACCTTCACTTCCCATAGGATTGGTCCCAGGCTGCCATCACACAGCTACTCAGTCCTCATGGCAGCATGGTCTGAGCTATCTGCAGCTGCCTGACTTCCCACGCACTGGTGTAAGGCGTTCTGGAGAGTACATCTTTGATGATGCACTTCCATACCTGGAGACGTTCAGCCACCAAAACAGATGCATATCTCATGTGACTAATCTGGCGTCCTAGCCCTACCCGCCCCAGAGTAGGCAGACTTCGAAATTGGTTACCTTAAGTTGTTCACCAAATCCAGAGGGCCTTTCAGTCATGCAGTCATGACTCTCCCACACCGAGTCAGCATTACGTCGTTGATGGTCATCATGAGGAGAAATAGTTATGATTTTGTCCCGGGACACTTTAATGACACTTCTTTGACCAGCAGTAGCACACTGTTCTTCAGATGCACCGCCACATCGGAAACTTGCAGAAAGTGCAGTCCAGAGTGTATTTATCTGTGATCTTCGAAATGACACAGCCAGATGTGCAGCATGCTCCACCTCAGAGTCGACTCTATCAGAGTTTTCCTTAAAACTGGGAAGATCCCCGTTGACGCCACATGCAGGACATAGGCCTATTCACCTCCCTCTCAGGCAGTCTTGCCATGATGTCAAGCCTCGTGGTGGTCACAAAGCATCTCGCCCTCAGTGTTTAGTCTGCCTTCGTTCCTCTTGACTGATACATTGGGTGTGAAGCAAGGGTATGGGGGTGATACAGCCATTGCCTTCTTCATGTTGTCTCTTGTTTGTTTGTACAATTCCATCAGCTTCTCCTAAGGCAGTCTTTCACATCACACCTCTCTCAACAGTCTCTCTTGAGACTCTTGCCAGCACACTGGCTGTCCAGTCCTGCAGTGATCGGTTACTGGAAACCATGCTCTCATGGAGATCCAGCCCTTACCTCCAGTAGCCATGCTGTTAGTGCAGCTACCACCGGCACAGGCTCTAACTTCAGGGCTTGGATAAAGGCTTCATTAAGCGACATCTTGCATCTGCCACTTCATCAACGAACGTATAGGCCAACTACCCATGGATGAAATCCTCAGGAAAACTGACAATGGCCAAGTACTCAGTAACCGATGAAAATACCTGTAGTGTCTTGCCCATCAGCTGGGTCCTGGCTGCTGCCCGCTGGTGGTCTCTGCAAGGGCCATTCAGCACCCCAGTGATACCCTTGCATGTCACTCCGGCGGGGAGACTGAGTAGGATATCGGCCCCTACAGAATGGTGAATAGATGAGTGGGCTCCTCATGGGCTGTCCAACTACTGTGTTCAGCCACAACCTCAAACTTTTGCTGAAACGCTGTTTCAGATATAGATCAGTCAAACTTCAGCGGCTTATTCATGATGGCACTGATTGCCACCACTACCACATTAAAGCTGGGCTTCTGCTGATGCCAACTGTGTCTCCAACTCCCGATGAATGGCCTTCAGGTTGCATCAATTCGTGTCACCTGCCCTCACTATCGAAATCCTCACAAAGATTCCAAGCCTATTGTTTGATCAATAACATGGCTCCCTTCAACTATCTATATAGCATGTCAGTTGTTGTTTCTGAAATTCACTCTTGACAGTCTTTATGTCACTTATTTCATTTTTTAGTTTCTTCCAGTAGGCCACCAGTTGGTCTTGATCAGTGCCAAAGAGTACTGAGAAATGTACATGTTTTGACTACTGGTGGCCATCACCAGGAGGCAATAAACATTATGAAGGAAATATTTTACATAAGCTGCTTTTACAGCACCGAGGTGACTGTATTTCTTACCTCCATCATTATTGATTTTAAGATGCATAACTAAAAAACAATTCTGTAGAAAAAGTGAAAGGCTTCATACTATGCTTACTTAAGCCTTATCACTTTCCTTAGTACACATCACTTCAATGACTAGATTCTAAAGGGCTCTGACGATGGTGCGTAACACTCAGAATTACTGTTTTTTTCTTTCTTTCTTTCTTTCTTTCTCTTTTCCTTCCCCCCTCCCATTCTAAGAACTAGAGAATGCAACATTTCAAGAAGTGGATCTGTTTCCATCTTCATGTGAAGGGGAGATACCTACTCTGTTGGATTCCTCAAAAAGAGCTAACCTCAATCACTGGACAACCCATGTCAGTATAACTACAGCTATGTAAATACCTGAGACCAGTCTTTGTTGAAAGGAGGCAACAGGAAAATATGCAACAAAAATTGTGATAAAACGTGTACAGACAGATTACAATTTTTATTGCATAGTTTTGTGTTACCTCCCCTCGACAAAGACTGGTCTCAGGTATTTACATAGCTGTAGTTATACTGACACTGGTTGTTCAGTGATTGATGTTGGCTCTTTCTAAGGGACCCAACACAGTAGGTGTCTTCCCCCTCACCTGAGAACAGAAACAGATTTAGTCTCCAAAACCTTGTATTCTCTAGTTTTTAGAATGCCACATGATGGACAAAGCCTAGCGGCCTCCATAGTCTATGGGTAACGTTCCCACCTCATGACTCAAGGTACGCGAGTTCAAACCCGGCAGAGGTCGTGGAATTTTTAAGGGCGGAAAAATTCAGGGAATAAGTCCTCTGGGAGGGACTTTAAGCCATGGGTCCCGTTTCGTAGATTTACGGCACGTAAAAGATCCTCATGTCTCTAGGAGACCTCTGAGCAAAATTAGGCAAAAAGTTTCCTGCCCAAGTAGTTTCCAATGCCTCTGGTAGATGAGGGAAGTATCGGGTACCGAGGGCCGACCTCGTTGGCTGAACGGGGCTGATAGCACGCACTAGTACTGGTAGGGTATGGCGACTGGTAGAATATCAAAGCGGGACGTACAATAGACTATTAGTCGCGGTGCATGGGGAAACCCACCCCCTCCAATAATAATAATAATAATAATAAATAATGGACAAAGCCTAAAAAACAGTAATTCTGAGTACTTCAATGATTCTTACTCCACTATGAAAGTAGGAAATCTCTTGATTCCCCTGTCATGAATTGCTGCAATATTATAGCAAGATAAATTCACATACCAACAAATCCTATTGATTGCACGTCAATAGCAAAATTTCCCAGCCACATTTGGCCTTGATGATGTCGCAGTCCCCGCAGGAATTCCAACCCTGCCTGGTTTGCAGCCTCACCATTTGGAGGCGCTGATAACAAAACCAGTTTGCATTGTACCAGAATACCACCATTTCCTGCCTTCTCTAAATAATCACTGAACTGTGTCACATGTGAGTGATTGTAGTGTGCAGACAGCGTGCTGGCAGAGAAGAGGATGTTCAGCTGAAACATGTAAAATTTCCGTGTTTAATTATAATGTTAGATGGGTCCTCCTAGTATCAGTAATTTCACTGTATGCAGTTTTTCATTCAAGATGGGTAATGAGGATATTGTAATTGGTAGTAAATACTCTAGAAAAATGGTTCTCAAACTATGTCTCAGCAGAACACCATTGTTCCGAAGCACAAACTAGATCAAGGTGTTCCATCTCTGAAATAATTCAAGTAATGGTGCCCCCCCTTCATTTTCAAAGAATAAATGAAGTTTATAGATTGAATTTCCTCAATTTTACACATTTTCACAATCTCATACATATTTTATTCTTTGTTCACCTTTCATCTGTGACAGGTGTGATTTATTGATGGTTGTTTCACCACCACCACCACCACAACCATCTTCATCACCTTTGTCACCTTCAACACCTACTTCCTCCTCCTCCTCCTCCTCATCATCATCATCATCACCATCATCACCATCATCATCCTCTTATCACAGGAGTATTCCTGATACTTTTCTTCAATAAATGGTGACCCCCTGCACTCACTCTGTCTCAAAGACTGCAGTACTTCCCTTATTACATGCTCTGCTCCCAGCAAAGCTGATTCTTTTTGTACAGAATCTAATGAAGTGGGCCACAGCAGCATGGTTCATTGAGGCACTATGCTACAAGCCATACAGCATGGTTTCAATTGTCGATGAGGTCACTGGATTTTTCAATTGACCTAATACTTCCAGCCACACTATGGCCCTAGGGTCAACTCAGCCTCCAGTCTTGTCAATTGAAAAAAAGAAATACCTCATCGGAAATCGAACCTGCTACCGTCTGGTTTGTAGCATAGTGCCTCAATCAACTACGATACCATGTGACACTTAAATGGTGTCACAATCCAGAAGAGCACAATGTGAACATTCAGTGCCATAAAATATCAGTTCTTCTATTACTGTAACCTCTTTTATCAATCTACAGTTGGACATTTCAACGCTACTAACTCCACACTGTTTAAAAAACGTAATAGTATATCTTCTCCTGTCATTTCTAAAGTTAAAAATAATTGGAAAGTAAAGAAAATCGCGGTGTCTGTGAATAAATGCAATATTCTGACAGTTGCTGTGCACTTGGCTCCTGCAAGATGAAGCAAAGGTGTGAGATGGTGATTATTACTTTCAATACACAGAAACATTTCATCCATTTCTCTCCAGTCCTCTGTTTTTCTGGTATGCTTTTTAGGTGACAGTAACTATGTTTACAGAGCATAAGTCGCCTATGTCCACGATTATGCCACTCGTTGGCAACTGTTTTATGTGTGCATGATTGGAAGTATCCAGGGCAGTGACTATGATGAAAAATGTCTTAGGGATGTGATGCTCTGTAGTTTTATGCATGTTTATCGACGTTATGGACGAATGTGACTCCTCCATCTTCAGGGTGGAAGAGTAAACTGAGTGTGGAAAAAAG
The DNA here is from genome assembly GCF_002891405.2 of Cryptotermes secundus. Lineage (NCBI taxonomy): Eukaryota > Metazoa > Arthropoda > Insecta > Blattodea > Kalotermitidae > Cryptotermes > Cryptotermes secundus. The sequence continues at coordinate 787,547 of NW_019734967.1, read as the reverse complement.
TGGAATGGATACAGGAGGAGGGATGGCTAGGATAAGAGCCCTGAGTGAACCAATACAGAATCTGAGGGCCTTGCCAGGGCCATTTTGCAAGAATGAAAGTATGAGTCAAATAATGGCTCCAAGTGAGTAAGTACATGGTGTAAGGAGGTCAGAAATGATGATGTAAATAAATAGTAACACTAAAATACTAGTTCAATGGCAGAGTGGTTGGGAGGAAAGTTAAACACTACAGGGGCTGAGGGGAGAGCAGTGTGGAAAGAAGAGTCAGAAAAAGGAGGACACAAGGCTGCAAGAATCCAAGGCCCTTGTAAGGACCATTTTGCTGGGGAAGTGTGATGAGCTCTGAGTAACTAGTGAGTGGTATAGGAAAATCAGGAGAGAAGTATGGAAACAGTGAACCTAAAGGACATGTTTCAACAACTGAGTGGATGTGGGATAAGCAAAAGGACACTTACAAAGGCCAAGACAGAGTAAGAGTAAAAAAAGTGGAAGGGGTAGGAGGCCCTAAAGAAAGCAGATGTGTGCCCTGAAAAGGACAGTATACACTAGAGCAGACAGTCTGGTTCACTGAAGTTTGGAAGAGGCCCTGTAAGGTGAAATGTTTCTGCATGAAATACGCCAATAAGCAAGAACATTTTCAACAGTTGCTTGACCTTACTGCCTAATGCTCTCCTGGCAATGGTGAAGGAATCCATGCTCGAGATGGGAGTGCCAGCTGGGTGGGATATATGTGTGACAGGAGAAGAATGTGTGATGTGAGAGTGAATGTGTGATCAGGTCTGAGAATAAGAGGCTCAGTGACAGTGAGAGTGTTAGTGTATCAGTGTGCATGTCTGTGTAGTAAATATACTGAAGGCATAAATGCTCTCATATAAGAGTCCATTATGTTAAATCTTTTATTTTCAAGTTTTAATGGTTCTGTGGGAACCTCCCACATCCCACAATTCTAATAGGTTTTAACAAGTTCTGAATTATTCTAAACCAATGGAACCTCAATAAGAGACTACCTAGAGGAATGGACTGTGATGTCAGTTGCTTACTGCTTCAAAATCTATTAAAACGATACATAATACAGAGGGGTAAAAAAAATGTACTCACTCTTTGACAGTCAATATCTTTGGAACAAAATTACTTGTAGTTACATTTCTTGTGCGGAGAGAGAGAGAGAGAGAGAGAGAGAGACATTGTATGTGTTCGAAGTGACCACCATCAGCAGCTAAACAGTGTCGATGCCGCCAAACTGCTGAGTGAACTAGGGCTGTCAGTGTGTCCAGTGTGATAGCTGCACACAACCGCTTCGATGGTTTCTCGTAGCGCGTTCAGTGTAGCTGGCTTTTATCCATAAACTTCATCCTTCAAGGTTCCCCATAGGTAGAAGTCGAGAGGTGTTAGGTCTGGAGACCGTGGTGGGTACTCAACAGCACCTCTTTGACC
>NW_019734967.1:725033-786064 GCF_002891405.2 Cryptotermes secundus | reverse complement strand
TAGTTATGTGGAGCACCATCTTGTTGTAGGTAAACTCTCTCATCTCCAAACAGCTCTCGAATGGCAGGGAAAATCGATGTCTGAAGCATATTGAGATACACCTGACCAGTTACAGTACCTTCAAAGAAGAAAGTACCAATCAAACCGCGCGATGACAGACCACACCACACATTAACAGCCAGTAGATTCACTTCCTTGCCCATGCGAACGTGTGGATTTACAGGAGCTGTTGGTGGCTGAGTTCCGAACTCATTCTGCCATTGTCATTGTACCTCTTTAATGTTTCTGTACTTCCAGTACCACTTCAGTACAGCCTTGCGTTGCTCAAAGAACAACCATTCAGCCATTGTTGCTGCTGTCTTCTGCTCGCGGCGCGCAAGCAGCACGACACTCACGTGATTCATGTGACCTTCGCCATCTGTTGAGAAAACATTACACTACACTTCCACGCAAGAATTGTAACTACATGTCATTTTGTTCGAAAGATATTGACTATCATAGAGTGAGTACATTTTTTTGGACCCTCTTGTATTTAGTGAATTTTGGGCCTTACAAACATTGTGTTATGTGGAAATGATGAAGACCTGATGCCCTTTTGCTGCTGAGCAGCCTGATGATTCCAAACTTAAATGCCACTCACTAGTTCTCCTAAGTTTCCTGCATATGCATGCTACTGTCAAATAACTGTGCATATTTTTATGCTCCTCTGCTGCATCTCAAACCTAAAGGATGCCAAATGATATAAAACAGTGTGTGATGTTATCCATTATCACAAAATTTTATATACAGTTATTAGTTTAGATTAGAGGGGTGGGAATTTACTGTTTATTCTATGGTCTAGCTTTCTAGCATTTTGCCATTAGAATGAAGCTCAGTACTTTACTTAACGAGATTTTATGATAAGTGAGCATTTGGTTGCAAATGTGAGTTCCCAGATGTAATAATCCTGCAAAGTTATAATTAAAATTGCCATACCACATTCATGAGGATATTATGTTCATATAGCAGACTTATCTATTGTATAACAATTATAAATAAAACAATAATATGTATATATTTCTAACTAGGGCGCACTATGGTACAAGCCAGAAGGTCATGAGTTCGAGTCCCAATGACGTGGATTTTTTCAATTTACCTAATCCTTCCAGCTGCTCTATGGCTCTGGGGTCGACTCACCCTCTAACAGAAATGAGTACCAGGAATCTTCCTGGAGGGTAAAGGGCAGCCAGTACATAGAGCTGACATCCAGGGGAGGGGAGGGGAGCCTTCGCGGCCTGTTACAGGGATAAAAGTAAAAGTAAAGCTATCTTTGTACCAGGCCATGAAGTCCCATAGGGTTGTGAGACGTTGAGGGTCCCACACTATCTAGACAATCAGCTCAAATATGGCGGTAAGGTTGTCAGCCTTACATGCCGGCCGCGCTTTACTCCCCAGGAAAATTATTTAATTAATTCCTGGTACTCACTTCTGTTAGAGGCTGAGTAAACCCCAGGGCCTAGTGCGGCTGGAAGGATTAGCATAGCCCCTCAACCGACTACGCTACCTTGTGCCCTGTTAAAGGGACAGCTTTACCTTTACATATTTCAAACCCCTCACTACAGCCCATCTGCAGAACTGATGCAAGGTTGTTCAAAGAATAATTCTTCTGAACATTATTCGGTACGTGCACAGCTGAAATCTCAGCCAGGTCATCAACCATCTGCAGGACTTCAGTGGCTATCTTCAGTGGCTCCAGGCAAATACTGGGACAGCACTTTAAAATCAGGCCACAACAGCTTCCTTCTACATCTCTTTCAGTTCAGTATTCACTGTCATCCAGTCATTAAATGTTATATAGCCTGTGTTTCTGACAGCATGGTTAAATAGCCTATAAATGAACAAGAACGTCAATTCTTTTCCCAATTTTGTGCCTAATATTCACAGGATGCAATGGAAGTTTAATAAATATTGTCACAATCAATTTTTTATTTGAGTTTATTGTCTGTTTTATGATGCTGTCAGTTGTTTAGATTGTGTTGCATCAATTTGTGGAATAACAGATTAATGAAGAATCAGAAAGGATGTTGAAGAAAGTGGTAGTGGCCTAGTTCAAGGTACTATGACAGCATTTGCATACAGGGACTGAGGAAAGCCAGTAATGATCCAAGACAGTCAGTGCCCCAGGCAGTTTAAAACTGGAAGCCCCTGAATGCGAGACAGAAGGACTACTGACTGAGCCAGCATGCCTAATTAAAGGACTACTGACTGAGCCAGCATGCCTAATTAATCAGCTCCTCACAGTGTGACAGCATGGGCCTGTCATCACCATCAGCAAACATGACAGTACACATCACAAAGTCTACAAGTCTAATCTCAGCCACTTCAGTCAAAGTATTTCATACAAGATTTGAGATTCCCACACTGGTGGTTATGAAAAATTCTATCTTCTGGGGTATAAAGCTGTGTAGTCCATTGAAAGTCAACTGACGTTTTAAAGAACATGTCATCTCCATCTTCAGGGTTGAAGAAGGCAAAATGTTCCTCCAAAACATCAGGTGACTTTCAACAGCCTGCATGACGTCATATCACAGAGGATAGAAATCTTCTAGGTTTTCATGGCTTCTCTCGATTCCTGCTGGTGAAGATTTGAGACAGTATGTAAACACTGGTGCTGACCATGTCACTATTTCTTCCCTTGATGATTCACAGTCATCCTGTTATGTAATTCTGTATATCCTATGCAGATCCCACAGCATCAGCAAAGAAACTAAAAAGCAATCAAGAATGAATCATCCAATATTTAGTACAGTTACTTTCTACATACTTAAGGAAGTGGCAGACTCTTACCTACAAAATGCATCATGACACAATTCAACTGTGCCTGATTACATATATGGTGCTCTTACGATTTGTTTCGCAGGGGATGGGAGCAGAAGAATAATTTTCTTTGAGAATTTAATTTTTGGTATTAATGTTTGGTAAATTCCTTCTTTTCCAGCTCTGATTTTCTTCCCAAAAAACCAGGGGGTCAGCATATGTCTGACTCCCCCTTGATGGTGCCTATATCTTAACACTATTTATGTTCACCTGCTGGGTGATCTGCGCAGCCAGCTGTTTGAAATCTGCTGAAGTCTCATCCTTCAGGCTGGACTCAAACCTCTCATTTGTTATTCGGAATTCACCGGCCACCACATTCACACCTGCAAAGAATGACGACAGTAACTCAATCAGAAATTCAGATATTTACTGCACCACTCTACCAAAGTCGCTTACATATTGTCAGTTTCGTTCATCAACTTTAGAATAAAAAATCAAATAAAAATATACTGCATCAATTTCACATGTTATGCTACTAAACATTCTTTGAAGGAGAAGTGGGCTTAATGTACCATCACATCCACGTGTCTGTCCCTCCTGATGCCATTAGTAACTGACAGATTGGTACGAAACACGGTATGCAGAGCAATGTCACAGAATGGTGTGAGCATGTTATCAAATGCTACCCTGTCTCAACACATCTTTACATCAATAAGATCAACACGGCAGCAACATCAACTTCTATGACATAACAAAGGGATCTGAAATTATGTGTGGTAATAGATTCTTAAATAAATATAGCAGCATTTGTTTGTGGTATGTAAAAACATGGTGGCTGCATGAAATATGTATTTAGGTAACTGATCGATGGGAATGAATACTGAGCCACTGGAGTCGGATATGTGAAATTAGTGGTTGATGTTGTGACATGCACCACCACCATCAAGGACTACAAAGAGCACAAGGAAAACAACACTAAAACATACACAACATAAGTGGCTGACATTAAAAGGGAACACTTAAATATCCTATGAAGAAAATTAACAACCAAAATAATGATCTGGCTAAGGGCACAGAAGACAAAGTGTACAGTGCAGTGGTCTCCCCAAATAATAAGTGTTGCCTGATGATGGTCCATGTGTGGCCGAAACATGTAGCAGCAAGAACAAAGAATATATATAGTGAATCACAATTTAAAATACTTAGCAAACACTTGTAGTGTCTTCTTAGAAAGGATTGATTTTGTTGCGTTACAGATGGAATACTTTACAGTTTAAGAAAAGACTTCCTTGTCTTCGTCTTCTCGGTCATCCAGTATTCCTTCGTCTGTCTGGCTGGCAATTATGTGAAACTAGTATTGAAATAAATCATATAACGCACCTAAAAAGATTCTGAATGTGTGCAGTGTACACTTCAAAGACTCATTCTGTAGAATAAATCGTAAAAGACTCGAAGACTTATTGAACTAAAGAACTATATTAAAAGAATAAAGGTAAGAAAGGNCGAATATAAGCCGCACCCCAGTTTTCCTCTTGAATTTTGGGCAAAAAATGTGCGGCCTATACATGCGTAAATACAGTATATAAAAGATAAAGGTAAGAAAGGGTAAAGGTATCCCTGTAACAGGCCGTGGAGGCCCACAGGGTTGTGAGACGTTGAGGCTCCCACATTTTCTAGACAATCGACTCAGAGATGGCGGTGAATGGAAAGAATAAGACAAACCTGATTTCAGCACAGTATAAACTCTTTTTCTTTCTTAACTGCCATCTTTTGGTGAAGCAACCGAATCATCTGTTTCTTGTATATTTCGTTTCCACGACATAAAATACGAGGCGTCGATATCAGAATAAATTACATTTTAATTAAATACATATTTATTACACGTGGACCTATAAATTCAGGTTATAGAAAACTTCGTTTAATTATTATTGAGAATAAGAGACTTCGGTAATCCTAAGATGTGCTTGAGGGCCGTTTATGTTTGTTCAACGTAAAAGTTTGAAAAAAATGCGCCATACTATCCCGTTTATCCCTAAAACCAGCCTATTATGCAGAAAAATTCACTGGTCATAAATGTTCGCCTCATTTTGAGCTACAGCTTTTGTTAGAAATACTTTTTTCTCCACGAAAATTATGAAATAATGAATTACGCGGAGAAACGAACGTAAGTCTTCTTTCAAAATTATCGTCATTATTGTCCAATTGCAGTCAATATTGCAATGTGTCCAGAAATTTTGTTAAATCTGTCCAATGTCAAATTTAATGAAATTCCGTTCAGCGGTTCTCTCGACATTTCATTATCGCGGACGTATGTAGCAGAGTTCATATACGCACCGGAGGGTTGTGAATGCAACTAGAAATGCGTGGGGCACTTTTTACGCACTAACAGAAACTTAAAGATACTGCAACAATGTGAATTGACAATCGCGACAGAAGAAATCTGTTAACAATCACGGCAAAGCAAACATTGCAATTAAATCGGACATACAGGTGTAGACAGAGCTTCAACTTGAACAACAACAACAACAACAACAACAACAACAACAAAGGGGACCCCTTCGTATACATGTGCACATAACGTAGAGGCATTTAAACTCTCTCCGTACAGAAAACAAAAGTAGCTGAGAGTGACACAAAGAAAAACGTTTGGGAGACCATTACACGACGTTTAGAAGTAAAATAAACGCTTCGGAAATTCCAAGAATTGCCCCCTCATGTTGCGTCCACCTACGACTTATCATCTTACCACAACCAAAAACCGGAAGTCCCCCAAAATTACTTTAATTTTAAGCCTAGTTAGAACGAACTCTACGTATAAATCAAAGCATAATTCGAGTAGTTAATTTAAAATTGTAAAATTAAATTTTACTTTTAAGAATAAAACTACGTTGATAATTATATCGATATTAAATCCAAAGTGTATATATTAGTTAGTTAGTTATTTAGAGAGGGTGGGTTTCCCCATGCACCGCGACCAGTTTGATCTATTGTGCTTCCCTCTATGATATTCTACCAGTCTCTATACCCTACCGATAAATGGTGCGTACCATCAGTCCCGCCGAGCAAGCAAGTTCGGCCACTTGCTTAGCGGTGTCTATAATGCTTCCCCCATCTATCAGAGGCCTTAGAGGCTATTGTTGGGCCGAAACGTCCTGGAATTTGGCTCAGTGATCCCCTTTGGGGATATGAGGTTCTTTTACGTGCCGTAAAGTTACGACACGGGACACACAGCTTAAAGTCCCTCCCGGAGGACTTGTTCCCTGAATTTTTCCGCCCTTAAAAATTCGACGACCTCCGCCGGGTATTTGAACCCGCGTACCACGAGTCATGAGGTGGGAAAGTGTATATATTAGTCACGAGCCGGGATAGCGACTGGCTACGGGTTGGACGACCGAGGGGCCGGAGTTCGAGTCCCGATGGGGCCAAGAATTTTCTCTTCTTCAAGTCGTCCAAACTGGCTCTGGGGCCCACCCAGCCCCCTATCCAATGGGTATCGGGGGCTGTTTCCCCGGGGGTAAAGCGGCAGGGGCGTGAAGCTGACCACTCACCTCAAAATAGTGCCGAGGTCAAGAAAATGTGGCTCTATATATCCACTACCCCATACGCCTTAATGGCGTAGTGCTTAATTAGTTAAGCACAAGGCCAACTTTACCTTTTTTACCTCTTTTATACGAGTTTTAAACTCTGAAACTTAATTAAAACTTTATATTATTAGATTATTTTTGTGTGTATTTGTTAGATTAAATTTAACAGAAAGGTAGTATTCGTTAGGAGCCGCGCCATAACTCAAGCGGTTAGTCGCTGGCTTTCCACCGCGGCGGACAGAGTTCGATCCCGGGTCTGGTGAAGTGGGATTTGAGGTGGACAAAGTGGCGCTGGGGCGGGTTTTCTCCGAGTACTTCGGTTTCCCATCGGTTTCCATTCCAGCAATTGCTTCACAATCACCCTCACCTAACATCTGGGGCTGGTACAATAGGCCAGAAGTGGCCGCAGTACAAGGGACTTAGTCCCACCCCACTAGCAATAAAAAAATAGTATTCGTTATCAAAATGAAATAAACTGTAATAATATGGATCCACATTAAAAAAAAACACAATTCAAGAACTAAGATCGAATTGTTGTAAATTCTCCTGATGATGACCTCGTGAAGGTCGAAACATGTAGCGAGCCACCTTTGCCCCATAAACAAATGCTGATACCTTAGTATCGATTTGTTTTTGTTTGTGGATACTACTGTTGCGTGGACGGCCCTATTAAATGACACACAACAGGATGCATGTCATAAATACAAGACATCGTGAGTACTAAAGGCTTAAATAAACCATCACACACAGGAATGCGTGCTGTATGACGTTGCTTAAGTCATGAGCCGCAACTGAGCGCCTGTAATTGTGATTTAATACACAGTTCGTTCTATAAGAACATGTATATTTGATCAGAAGGCGTAGGCACGGATTCTCGGAATGTTCCGTTAGTCTGAAATTTATTAGCATAAACGTAGATGCGCTGTGTGCCGTAATTTCGCCCTCCGAAACACCTTTAGTGCTCGAGGTACACAGAAGAGCAGTAATGACAACTTTAATCTTCGTTATCATGCTTGTCAGAGAGCTTCATATCTTCCAAAGATGATACATGTAACCTGCTTATGGCACACGTGAGCACAGACATAGTACATGTTTATCGGATATTCAGAGGTTCCTGGTACAGGTATGAGATCGATGAGCCATTTTGCTCAGCAATGTGGGTTGCTGTGACGTAGCACGCTGCTCCTTCAACCGAAGTATCGTCAAAACCCCTCGTGCCATATTACATTTGGAAAACCGCAGCATGATTATGGGTTACGATATCATGCAGAGTAGGACCACGTTCCTTCCAAATGTTCCTACCCATCTACCAAGCTGTACGATCTTATAAACCAGACCAGCACCACCTCCATGAAAGCTTCATTATTTCGATGGAACACACTCGCTCCACTCCAAATTTAGGACTCGTTTCTTCATAAAATAACTCAAACGCTCCAGCTTAAAGCACAAATTTAAGCCTAATTTCCTCATATTGTTGCTAAAAATTGTATCACCATCAGAAATATCTTCATGAACCTAAACAAGAAGGAAACACTTGGGGCCGATGTAAGAAGCACGCAATTTGGGTCCCTGGGCATACATTTCTGAATATGTATGGGGTATGAAAGGGCTGGGGACTAAAATAAGGGATGAATATTACATAGATCCTTATGCTTATTTTAGAATATATGTTGGAAAATTAAAACCGACGACCTGAAGCAACTGCGCCCCGGTTGTGGTTGGTTGGGGCCATGCCGTACTGATACAATGCGTTCAATGGTAGAGGAAACCTGGCAGTAGTGTAGAGCGGACACAACATTTCTCACAGAATGCTGCTGTAACTGCCGATAGCAGAATGAGTCATTAGCTCTGATAAACGCTATTGACTTTCAGACTGAGGCCTGTTACTGGGCAAGTTACTTAACTTCTTAACCTTCCTTGGAGATTTTATTTGATGGTGTCACATAGAAATTTGCCCTGTGACTGGACTCAGAACAGTGCAGCAGGCAACGGACCCTCCTCCAGTCTCAAAGCGGCTGCCATAAAGTTATCAACACATTTCTGCACACAACTGTGAACGGTTTCTCATAGATCAGCATTTTTATAAAGTTGCCTCTGTTCTTAATAAGTAAAGAGCCACACCACGAAGATGTATAGGATAGTGGAGGTAACAGCTCTAAGCATTCATACCTCAGTGCTAGATACAGACGAGTAGTCAGATTCACGCCCCGGCCACTTTATTCCCCGGAATGTAGACCCGATCCCCATTGGGCAAGAGATTAGGTGGGCCCCAGAGCAGATTTTCACGCAGTGGAGAAAAAAACAATCACTTTGTTCCTTCCGGGAATTCAACCTCGATTCTTCAGTCGTTCAGCCCATCGCCCACCGCCATACCGACTGAGCTATTCCACCTCCCCCCGCCCAAAACTTTTATAACGTTTTCAATTGTGTCAATCAGTGTTCCGGGAACCAGTGCAAACTAACTGGAGACAAGAGCAGGCCTAATCATTCTGGAAAAATTGGGGAAACTACATCCAATGGAATTCTCAATTTATGAACTTCAACACGAATTTCGAACCCTATACCACTGCATCACGAAATTTCAGGTGAGCTGCTTCGATCAAACACCCTGCTTATATTCATCTTCGATTGACTGCCTTCCACGTTGGACTTACTGCTCCAGAGCACGTTGAAGCTATACACTGCCACGCTTACAGCCTTCCTTCAAGCAGCTGGACGGACACGACCTGTTTCCTACGATTCCACTTCGTGTACTGTCTGTAAAAAGCCGCAGAAAAATGTTTATTTATAGCCCAGGGATGGAAATGGCTCCTCAGCGTAACTCGGAGAATGACCAGCAATTGTTATAAGGGAGTTATTTGAATATAGATTAGTGAATTCGTTCATATTTGTATCGCTGGGGAATGAGAGTTACGGCGTCCTAAAGCGTTGGAAATATCTTCGCTATAAAAGAGCGCTCTGGAACTAACCAGGCTACATCTTCCCGCATCTACTCCAATTCTTAGCCCTGCAGGTGGCACTGAAGACCTGTCTATCTCATTCCGAACAGAACATATGAACATTACAACTGTAATAATGGCATCTGTGAACACTTCAGATGGTTCATCTCCCTCTTAGATTAAAGACAAATTAAAACGGAAGAAACGAAAGAAATATACCAAATATTAATTACTAAATTATAACACTGATATGTTGGGATTTTGGACTTTATCCATCGTCCTGGTTTTTAAGATAACAAATAAAAACACATAATAAACACCATAATAAATTATGGTAGGTTAAGAATTCCCATTTATCGTCGTTACATTCAGGATTCTAGTATGCAAGTTATCCCACTTACCGAAAATGCATTTCCAGTTGAGTAAAAGAGTGACTAAAAGTGTGACCTGTCCCTCACCGTATTTGCGCCCGTTAGTTCCCAGCTCTGCGTGGTTAGAGGCGGGACGGTTCTCTCTCTGAGGTCAGGCAGGATTCTNCCCCCCCCCCTCAGGCTTCGCCGTAAGCCAAGAGGCATTTAAACGCAATCGAGAGACAAAGAAACTGGGAAGTTCCAAGTAGGCTGACAAAGCACCGACCCTCTCCCATGTGGGCTCGGTTCTGTCTTTCGGAATCTCGTTACGTGCCCTGGATACATGGACATTCACATTCAGGCTATTTCTTGGCTTAAACCGGGCCTCAACAGCAGGCGCAGGCGCAGACCTGCCGCGAATTTAGAATCAGTCTGCGTCTCTTTAATATTTCATGTAAACTAAAGATACTTTTTTCTTTTTCGGTTTAGAGTACGTACATATAAACGTGGTCGTTTGTTGTGAACATTCGTGCATAGGCAAGAAAATCATTCTATACACACACGCACGCACATACACAGATATACGAGTACATAGAGAGTGAAGTTCTGTAAACGTGACGCTTATTGTCAGTGCGCAATTTCGGCTTACCACAGCAACGACTTGTAGGGAGTTAACATTTTGCCTGACCCTAAGTTATATAATAGGTCACGAACGAGGAAGCAGTTTTTGTGTCAGTATATCGTGTCGATTCGGTGAGTATTGCAATTATTTTGGTGTAGATATGTGAAGTGTATTATATCACATAAAGAAGGCTGTTCACGATTGACTATTTGAGCGTGTTATTTACGCAGGCTGCCGTTAAGCATCGGCCTCGACGCATCGGTTGGTAACGTGTAGGACAGGAAAAGAATGTGGGGGAAGTGCAAGGGAAGACATTACGAGAGCTTACTGTACGTGTATATAGGAAAGTAATGCACTTCCCAGTGAATTGTCAATGGGTGTTACACCGGCCTACCATTAATCTGAAGGGGATAATCAGAGAAGCCGTGACTGAAGATTACATTTTCTTTCTTTCTCTATGGCTCTAAAGTCCTTCTGTTGGAACTTGGCCACTTTTACAGTTTCTTAATCTATACACAGTCGTCAGGACTCCTTGGAAGGGGGATCAGTACGCCGTAAGGCCGCTACCTACATACAGGACAATACAAACACAGAATAAAAGCACACAAACATCCATGCATCGAGTGGGATTCGAACCCAGAATTCCAGTGTTCGAGAGCGAAGACAGTTCATGCCTTAGACCGCGCGGCCACTCTGACCGGCAGATAATACCGGCTAACCCCTTAAGGGTATACCACCCCCGTAACATCAAAACAACTAACCATTTTAAACACATGATTTATTCATGTAATTCGTACGATAAAAAGGTAAAGTTGTTCCTGCGCTTAACTAATGTAACTCTACGCCATGAAGGCGTATGGGGGAATGCGTGTATACATCCATTGTTTCTTGTCCTCGGAACTAGCTGGAGGTGAGTGGGCAGCTTAATGACCCGGTCGCTTTAAAAGGCTCCCCAATACCCATTGGAAAGGATGCTGGGTGGGCCCCAAAGCCGGTGTGGACGTGGAGAAAAGAAAATTTTTGACCCTACTGGGACTCGAATTCCGACCCCTCTGTCGTCCACCCCTAGTATCTTTAAATAGTCTGAAGGAGATGGGCAGCGGCAGTATCTCATGAAGCCTACCAGGCGCTACGGGAGCAATGGGGATAATTTGAGCCTCTTTTGTGTGTGTGTGTAAATATCGTTTGATATAAACATGGTAGCAAGCACCCAGTGGGTTCGGTGCCCCCTGAACAGTGCTGTCTTATGAAACGCATTCTGGGCAGGTACGACACCACTACACGACCTGGGTCCTGTCAGAACTCCTCCACCCATCTTGCCTCGCCTCAAAATGCCAGTGCGTGGGGTTACTGACCGTCAGGTGACTCCATTATCTCTGCTACCCTGCACATCGCTCTCTTGCCATTAATTGTATTCAACCCTTCAAAGCCCGATACTCATCTAAATGCCACTTAAAACCTCAGCCACTACGTCACAGAAAACACAATGCAACTCCATCACAAAGACCACAGGACTTCTGACTACCCTGAGTGAGAAATTTTCGTGATTTTCCTCAGAAAAGTACCAGGACAGTACCTGAAAATAGACCATGAGCGCTTCTTTCGAATTAGCCATTTGCTAATCAGCCTACTGTTCAAAGCTTTAGCTACTGACAGCGTCATTAAATGAACCACGTGGAATTGCCACTTGAGCCAGCTGCTCATTGCACATCTGTTCGTGACAGACCATGGGTTCTTAGTCTGTGTGTGGCTTTGAGAGCGACTTGAACTGCGCTCGCCTTTGTTGTCACAAGGATTCTTAAATTTATCTTTATGGGCTTCACGGTTCAGAATAGCCGACAGAAAGACACATTGTGTTTTCTTGTAGTCGTTTTACTGTGAGTAGGGATACTCATCGGTTTTCGGTGAAGTCAGGCATAGAGAAAAACTGTTGAATAACGGAATGCAATTACGGCTTGATGGACTACTGCGTTGTCAAGTGGCTGCAGATTTGAATATGAACAAAACCTGTAATCACCGGTGCCAGCCGATATTTCAGTCGGTGCCAAACGTGACACCGGTACCGGCCGATGTTTCAATCGGTGCCAAACGTGACACCGGTATGAACCGATGTTTCAATCGGTGCCAAAAGTGACACCGGTACTAACCGGTATCTCATTCGGTGCCAAACGTGACACTGGTGCCAGGGGGAGGGGGGTCATGTCAGGCTTAGGGGGGTATCATACCACAAATTTTGAGAACCCCTGAGTTAAAGTGGACACGGAGCACCTGTCTCGGATGAAAAACGTCTGGTTAAGACTTAGGCGTAAGAATACGTTCTATAGGTGTATGGATAATGTCGAACTTCCCAGGAAGTGAAGTCGATTTTTTCGCCATTGTTGCAATACTGTCCAACGAAACAGACATAGTAAACTTAGGGAATTCCCGAATCTCTCTCGCCCTGTCGTGTTTTGTGTCTAAAGTCCGTCCGCGCTACGAACCTGGGCACGTCATACCTTTCATAGGCAACGTAACGGAAACAGAGTCCTGTGTAAGTGTCTGACTTTGTCAGCATCGATTGAACACTGGAAGTATGTTGAAAATATTATCTCGTACCCTGCTAGTGATGACGTAAGGATCTACGTCACTGCCCATGGAGAACACATGAAAGATCGATTGTTACTTGCATGTGTACCGCTGACGTCGTCTGTCTGTCTGAAAGCCGCGTATAAGTGAATGTCCTCCATTCGACTGCTCTGCGAAATGTTAAATCTTTCACAAGCTCCGCCTCATTTCGGAACACTGACCCTGACCTCAGAAGCGAATACATTTGACTGCAGATGATGTAAATACTGGTATGAGAATGGTCTCTGCGTTCCTGGACTAAAATACAGTTCAGTATCTTACGGCAGACCAGAAGTGACCGCAGTACAAGGGACTTCGTCCCACCCCAGTAGCAATCTTACGGCAGGCCAGAAGTGGCCGCAGTACAAGGGACTTCGTCCCACCCCAGTAGCAATCTTACAGCAGGCCAGAAGTGGCCGCAGTACAAGGGACTTAGTCCCACCCCACTAGCAATCTTACGGCAGGCCAGAAGTGGCCGCAGTACAAGGGACTTAGTCCCACCCCACTAGCAATCTTACGGCGCATAAAATATTGCCATTTACCGATTGGGGTCGGGATAGCGCAGTCGATATAAAGGCTGCATCCGGGCTGCAGGCCGAGGAGTGAGAGTTCGAGTCTCAGAAAGAGCAAGATTTTGCTCCTCTCCACGTCGTCCAGACCGGTTCTGGGGCCCACCCAGTCTTCTATTCAACTGGTACCAGCGGTTATTTCCCCGGAGATAAAGTTGCCAGAGCGTGAAGCTGACCACTCACCTCCAACTAGTGTCGAGGTCAATAATACGTGGATCTATACATCCACTCCGCCATGCGTGTTCATGGCGTAATGCTTAATTAAGCAAAGGGACAACTTTGCCTAATAACCACACTTCTCTTTGTGAAGTAGTGCCAAAATTTTCGTGTATTATTGAAGTTAACTTCAGTCCTGAAAGGGTTAAATAACGTGGACCATTTTTCCAGGATATCGGAGGGAGAGGCGTAGTGGGGAGTGCGTGCGAGTTCACGTTCAATGCTTCATTAACTACACCCGACGCTTGTGTGCGCCCCAGTTACAACACAATGACACAAATATTTGCTGAAGCACCACGGGTAAACTAAGCGGCAGGCGGTGTAGTGTTGATATATGGCTTCGAATAGGGTGTAATGATCATCTCCGAAGGTTTAGATGATGCGCCTATTTTGTTCGTAGATACAGCATGTGTAATATTTATATTAACTGTTTTCTTTTTGCTACTTTCACTATGTCGAAGGTGATAAGTTTTACAAACATGTGCACTGGACCAGATTATGAGTAAGTGTATTTGGTGATTGCCGAGTAATGGCCGAAACATTTGTCATAAGAACCCAAAATCCAACGCTATATCTCAACACATCTGGAAAGTTTCGAAATGTGATGTTGGAGAAGGATGGAGAAGATCAGTTGGACCGATTATGTGAGAAATGCAGAAGTGTTAATTAGAGTCAGTGAGCAGAGGAATATCCTACACGAAATAAGAAAACGGAAGGCTAATTGGATTGGTCATGTTTTACGCAGAAACTGCCTTCTAAAAGAAGTTATCGAAGGAAAGATAGAGGGACGGATAGAAGTGACAAGAAGACGTGGAAGAAGACGTAAGAAGATGCTGGATGACCTTGAGGACAGAAGAGGATACTGTCATTTGAAGGAGAAAGCTCTAGATCGCATTAAGTGGGGGAATTGTTTTGGAAGGGACTGTGGACTTGTCGTCTGACAGATTACTGATGATGATAATGATGATGATGATGATGATGATGATGATATCTCAAAAAGCGCTCAGCGATAATACTGTGGGCGACTAATCAGTCAGTAAATGCTGCGCCTCAGAGGGCGATGAACACAGTGCTAACAAACTGCATTCGGTTCCAATCTGAATGAGCTCGTAACTTTTGTTGTTGCGGCCCCTGAACTGCCGACATCTGACAGGTCTCTATGCTCTTTACAATTATACTTAACATTGCCGAATGCTTCTATTTTGCGTGCCCCGCATTTCAGTCTTTAGACTTCCGTGCTCTGTCTTATGGGGAATAAAGGTAAAGTTGTCCATGTGCTCAACGAATTAAGCACTACGCCATGAAGGCGTATGGGGGAGTGGATATATAGATCCACATTTGCTTGACATCGACACTAGCCGGAGGTGGTCAGCTTCAGGCCCCTGCCGCTTTATCCCCGGGGAAAGAGCACCCATTACCCATTCGATAGGAGGTTGGGTGGACTCCAGAGCCGGTCTGGACGAAAATTCTTGACCCTACAGGGCCTCGAACTCCGACCCCTCCGTCGTCCAGCCCGTAGCCAATCGCTATACCGACTGAGCTACCCCGACTCCCTATCTTGTGAGGTATACATCTAACTTTATATACGTATCTTCCTGCATATTTAAAGTTAATCTTGCCGTTGCACTTCGTGTGATCATGGGCACAGTCCCCAAGAGGGTAGGGACCTTCTATAAGGGGGAATGCCAAATTTTCGTCAATTATTTAAAATTAAATTGTATCTAGGCAAAGCTTTGGTAGGCTACTAAGTTATACCATAGGTTCTTTCGGGAAATTCAGATGCAGCCAGCCAGATGCCATTAATTTACAGGGACATTTTATAGCTTACTGTGAGTGTTGAGAAGCTGTCAAGATATTTAGGTTCCTGCTGACACCGTACAGTCTGAGAGGAACAAGAAAGTGTGCAGAACTGCACTTTTCTCTGATCGATAAAAATGGAGGGGATGGGATTGTGTAAATTTGTTTATTACTACAGGGGCGCGTGTTAATTTGCAAATTGTATTAGGGGGTCGCGAAGTCACTAAGTCTGACAGCTTTTGCATGAGATCTATACTTATGTTTGCTAGTTTCCCATTAACTGCTAACCACTTATCACGCTCCAATCCATGTCTCCTACTCTCAGTTTCAAGCGCTTTACTAAAATATGCATCGGATCTTCCTCTCCGTGACAAAGTCACACCTCCCCATCTGTGTCACAAAGTGACTGCCCCTGCATTCTCTATCTCCACTTCTACAGCCGTTTCTTGTGCCAACAGATCTTATCTACAGACTTAATACAGGAAATGGTCATATCTGGCGCCATCTTGCGTGTTATCTGGTAACCAGATACGACGCCATCTTATTTACTTTACAGCAAATCCTCGTCCAGCGCGGGAGTGAAGTTGTTCGAGCACATCGCCTCGAGTCAGTAGGCGCTAGACAGACTTCATGCTTCATGTTTTGAATGTGGATACGAGGCTGCATCTAATGTCCCATTAACCCTTTTGAAGATTGAAAAGTCAAAGTCAAAGTCAAAGTCAAAGTCAAAGTTACTTTACGACTGGCGGTTTACCGCCAATCAGTTTATCTCGGCGCCAAGACCCTTGAGCCTCACGACCAGAGAATTTTATTTTTCAACTGAACCCTTACGGTCATAGTCCTCTCTGACAAGAGGAGTTTGTCTCTTAAGAATATGCTTGGCTTTGTCAAGCGTAAGTATCGCAAATATAGCATATTATTGAAAAGTCTTCCTTGTGCACTATATACAAGTCCTCTCTCAGTCCAGGCTTTGCAAAGTAGATCACGCCTATCTTACGTATCTTATGCTACAACGGTAGCTTGGTCACTTGAAAGTTTGTAAGCTTGATCTCCGCCAAGTTGAAGCCTCTTATATCTTATTTAAAGACCGGATTTCTTCTAAGTAATATATACAAATTCAATTCGTACCTCACAGGAAGCATATTGCTTCGTCGCTACATAAACCAAGCCGTTAATGCTGTTTACTGTTATAACCGCACACGGCCTGAACACTTCTTACAACCGTTGTTCGTCAGTTCTTATGACCGTTGCCTATCTATCCTTATGTTTATTTATTTGTTTGCCCGCTTCGGTAGAACACTTTTGACTCTTCTCAGGGTTGTGCCACGGTAATAACTGGGACAACGCGGAGACTGCACATTTAAAACTAGCCCACTGATACAAATAAATACTCTCTTTCTGCTTAATCACAATATTGTTTAATTCAGAATCAAACTATGACTTTATCGGCGAGTAGGGAGTAATGAGCCAAAGATTAATCGAGCTAAATAAATACTGTTAAATTTAGATAAACTTAGAGAGAGCAGGTAAATAACGTCTGCCTCTGGTGAATTCTAAGTGCCAAGTCCCATACGTCTGACTCTGATGAATTCTGAACACCAAGTGCTTCTGCCCACTCTATCTCCGGGAGCGTCACTTCTTACCGTATAGGATTTGAACCGACGGCCTTTCTCCCAGACAAGAATTCTCTCTAATGGCTGATTTTAACTGCCAAATCATGATACCATCAGTACAAGACAATCACATTACTAACTTTGAGAATGAAGAGATCCAGAGATTTTGAACCCGGGACCCTACATGTGAAAGCACTTATGTCTTAGTTTAGGGCAGACAACAAACATATCCTTTTCATAATTGCCTCGACCCTCTAACGGTCACCCAAGGTCCAGGTATCAAAATAAGTTGTTCCTGTCCAAATGCGAAATGCATGTCAACTTC
The DNA here is from genome assembly GCF_002891405.2 of Cryptotermes secundus. Classification (NCBI taxonomy): domain Eukaryota; kingdom Metazoa; phylum Arthropoda; class Insecta; order Blattodea; family Kalotermitidae; genus Cryptotermes; species Cryptotermes secundus. Next base: position 768,649 of record NW_019734967.1, on the reverse strand, counting down.
TTAATGGATGGGTCACCCTTATAAATCAGTCACTCTATTGAAATGGCTGAAAAGGAACATGCGTCCATTAAAGAGTATTGAAAGGTTTGGACGGTTACACTGTGAGACCACACGAAACATACAAACGCACTCTGTGGGTAGAATGCAGAGTGTTAGCGTATTACAGCAGGTGGTATATGTGGTAACCACTGGGCTTTAAAGAGTCAATACCAAGTGCTTCTTTTTCATAGGAATGAACAAAATTCCTACACTGATATAAGTTTTAAAAATCACCAGTGTGTACAAATTGGATTGCACGACTGCAGACATTTGGCATGTAGCAAAACTGAGATGTGTTAATAACTGCTTCACCCACAGGCTGAGGGGCAGATTTTGAGGTAAAGCAAATGAAAGCCGACACGAGGGTGACTGAACTGCAGTGTCCCAGGGCTGCGGCTGGTTCCGTCTGCCTACATCCTAATTTTACCGCTTTCGGCAACTGTCCGGATGTGTGTTTGCGTGCATAAGTAAATCGACACCAGACAAACACGCATATGACCAGAGCTTCTAGACTTATTTAACACGTATGAAACGTCCCCAAGCAGGGCAAACGCTGTTACGAGGTTTCTCTCAGTAAACCAGAAGTGTCGGGATAGTATGACAGCTTCATCCCAAATTGCTCCAAATTCGTCATTCACCAACCATCCTCCCATATCAGGTTATATATGAATACTGATTGCGTCGTAAAGCAAAACCACACATAAATAAGTAAAATTAATGACTTTGTATATGAGGCTGTCCCTTGAAAGGGTTCAGTTAGGGGGAAAAAAAACTCGAGCTGAGAGCAGATTCTCGACTTCGAGATATGTGGTGGCCATCTTGTTGTCCGTCTTATAAAGAAGCCTCAAGCGTCGTGCAAGCGTGACGTTCGACCCTGTTTATCACGGATTCATGAAAAACTGAGCAATTCCCGAAAAACAATGCTGCATCCCGTCGTGGTAGATTTCACGCGGCACTCTGAGGAATGCAATGAAATAAAAGGTAGACGCTTATTACAATCCTCTTTCGAAAAGAGAAGTGAAGTGAGCGGAAACAAATCTTCAGAACTTGTGGAACGTAAATATGCGGTGCTGTTTGTTCAGTGATCATTATATAAATATTTATAAATAAAACCCTGTACATGGCGGCTCGAGATAACAGTCTTATATACTACAGTACAATATTGTAGCATGTAGAGAAGTTGCTAAGATGACTCCGTCAACAACGCTCGTCACTAAACAAAAGATTTATCTTATGTTATAACCGTCGACACAACAAATAAGGCGGGGATATCTTCAATGAAAACAGATGTTGGTATATATGTTACCTTTTCAGTGTAAGCGTAAGTTGTGTTACATATTTCGACCTATAATTTAGGTCATCATCAGGCACCTCTCTGTGATTATAACTCAAGTGGTTATAGTTAACAGTCATGATATGGATCCATATTATTCCAATTATGTCTCTTGTTGCAAGCGAATATATAGGTGTATTTATAGAGTGAGCATAGATCAATAATCTAAGATTCTAATAAAATTCATTACTAATAGTTAACGATTTAAACACCTTCAGTCTATGTTCCTCCCCTAAAATCAGAGACCAAGTTTCACGCCCATACAGAACCACAGGTAAAATTATAGTTTTGTATATTCTAATTTTTATGTTTTCAGACAGCAGAAGAGAAGACCAAAAATTATGGACCGAATGATAGATAGCAAGGATTGCCCGAGTTCAATCTTCTCTTAAGTTCCTCATGAATCAGGTTTTGATCTGTTATCGTCGTTCCAAATATCTGAACTGTGTCAAATTTTAATCTGTTACCTACATTTCTGTCATGATTTTGGCCTGCATTTTGGTAAGGAGACAACAACATATACTTAGTTTTATCTGACCATCCTTCTTACCAGCGTCAATTAAAGTTTGTGTGTTTTTCTTTATCATCGCCCACTAGATTCACATCGTCAGCATAGAACAACAGCTGATGTGTCCCATTTAATTTCAGTCCTACCTGGTTTTCTTGGACCTTCCTAATGGCATATTCTAAAGCAAAGTTGAAAAGCAGTGGCGATGGAGCATCTCCCTGTTTTATACCATTCTGGATAGGAAACTTATCAGACAAATCGTTACCTACACTGACTTTAGTATAAGCATAATTTAAACGCATTTTATTCAGTCTAACTGGTTTCGTGTGTACCACAAACTTTACGAGAGCATTGTACAATAGTTCGCTCGTAACTGAATCATAGGCTTTCTTGAAGTGTACGATTACTTTACAATCTACATAAAATATAATTTTACAAATACCGTTAACATTCGGATGGCTGGAGAACCTATCCAAGCCTCAAGCAGGTCTTTCATTTTCGTGGGAACCATAGAGTACCTATCATAAATAAAGTAAAAAAAAGTAAAGCTATCCCTGTAACAGGCCGTGAAGGCCCATAGGGTTGTGAGACGTTAAGGGTCCCACATTACCTTGACAATCGGCTCAGAGATGGCGGTAAGGTTGCCAGCCTTACGCGCCGGCCGCGCTTCACTCCGCAGGAAAATCATTTAATTAATTCCTGGTACTCGTTTCTGTTAGAGGCTGAGTAAACCCCAGGGCCTAGTGCGGCCGGAAGGATTAGGTCAACTGAAAAAAATCCAATGACCTCACCGGGACTTGAACCCGCGACCTTAGATAATAATAATAAATACTTCGAGACGAGGATTATACGATTACAGAACCAGTACCTATTTTTCTTTTTCCTTTCCGTATTTTTTTCTTTCCTTAATAGTCTGCTGTACTTTCTATTTATTATTTACACTGGGTGACTGAGGAAGATCGCGATAACCTCTGTCAGGACACGAACTATCGTAACTGAGATTTTCCTATGGTTTTCCTAGGTCATTCCAGACAATTTCCAAGACAATACTTCTCAGCAATTCATAGCCGCTCCCGCCTTCGTACTTTCCAATTCAGCTCGCCATTGGACGCCATGTTGTCTGAGCTGCCGACACTGTCGTTGAACAAAACACGGCGATGTTCATGTTCTTCACAGTAAAACACAATTAACAAGCCCGTGTGAGCTTTGTGTTTGTTCTGCTTACTTCCATATGCCCATTCCTTGCGCCACTCCAAGTACCCCGGCCAGTGTGTAACCCACAGTTTCATTACCATATTCACAATTCCTGTCCCGAGCAAGATTAATCCATTTCACGCCCTCGCATCCTATTTCTTTGTAGTCCATTTTAATTTATCCTCCCTTCTAGACCTAGGTCTTCCGAGTGGTCCCTTTGATTTAGGTTTCCCGACTTAAATGTCTGCAGTGTTCATCTCTCTCATGTCTTCTACATGTATCATCCTTCCTAATTTGATAACCACGTAATAACATTCAGCGAAAAGCACAAACTGTGAAGCTCTTAAATACATGATAATTTTCATTCATATCCTATTACCTTGTCACGTGATTAGAGTAGACGGGTTTTGGATTGATGAACGAATTTATTGCACATTTCGATACAGAGTGTGACTGCGCTTTAAAAATGATTGTTATACACACAGACACTGTAAACCATGACAACGAATTAATAGAAGAGCTATACACCAACGGTCCAGTGACAAGAAGACTGAACAGAACATGGCCCCAAGACATCAATCAATGAAATAGACTACATGTAGGGGAAACATCACTGGATGTTTCCCTTGCAAGCCAACCACCTACAGCACATTTACTCAATACTCTGTAATGATGTAGATTGTAAATAAGCGTAATAAAAAAAATACGCTAGTGTCCACAGTCACGTCTTCAATACCCATCGCTTAGTAGCGCCTTCCAACGGCTGACGTTCCCCTTTCTCTGGATTCCCGAACTGTCCTCGACCACAGCTACAGGCTTCTCATGCCAACAGCTCATGACAGAGCCGCAGTTCTCTAACTCACTAACTTACCAACTCTTCACTTCACTGCGCTGCGCTGCACTAACTGTCCTGTGTATAACATCTCGGCAAGCACCACATAAAAAAACATCGTTCCTCTGTTACTATTCAATTGTTGCTTAACAGACGACACAGAAAACACCCTTCCTTTGTTAGTCCGTTGGTGCGTGTTAGTAATCTGTAGTTTAAACTTTATTGTTTGCATCCTGTTGTGTATATAATATTTATCCCATGTTATAGCCGTCAACACAACAAATAAAGCACGAATATCTTCAATGAAGACAGTCTGTGCAACTTCACAGACGACACCACAGCAACAGGGGGGCCAACATTAAGACCAACATCTCAAACATCTAAACTTGCACGTCAAACTAAAGTGACAGTAGGAAGAAGCAGGAAATTGCGATCAGATTTCACACGGAAATTAGTAAATAAGAACCACAAGACAGAAAGCAGGAAATAATACGAAGACTCCCCCCCCTTCAGCACATCGACACACGACTGTGGAAGGTGTGCACATCATCTAAGCATAAAAACTAGCCAACATTTAAATATATTGTGGAATGAATACTTTTATATATTATGTCTTTTAAACACCTACAAAATTTTTCATTTATGTCGTTAATAATTGATCATTTTTCATCTCATAATTCAGCAAAAACGTAATATATTTATTGTTCATATTCACACGCACCTGATGGTGGTCAGAGAGACCAAAACATAATAGTGTGATTAATATAATAAACTGACTGACATTTTCGGTTGATCTCATTCGTTTTATTGTACAATAATAAAACGTTGTTGTGTGACGGTACAAAAACCTTAATATACAGTATAGCAGACCTGACATTTCGCGGTAACAATAAAGTCTGTTGAGACACGCCAGAGGCGAATGATTTCAGCAGGTCCGCTTATTGTCACGAAACAATTGGTAGTCAGTCCGCATGGCGCGCTTGAGTGCTCGGCCACACTGAGCACGCGCAGGAATCGGGCACGGATCTCATTCCTTCACGCTAGTCTGCATTTTGAAATCGTCCACGACCGGAAGTCGTTCCAGTGTTCAGTTTTAAACTTTTCATTTCCTGCTAAGCTTTAAATCAATGATTGATGATTGTAATTCCTGAGAGCCTCAGTTTTACTGGCCGACTCGTTCAGTATAGAACTTGACCTCTCTACAACGGTTCCGCCAGCTTCAGCAGACCTCCAACCTCCGAGGGTATCCTACGTGTTGAGGTTCTCGTGCTCACCAGTAGAGTGGGTGAGAAGTGACTAGTTTGTAGTTATAGAGTTCTTTTCTCAGGGGATACTGGTTATCTGGACCCAGGACGGGAAAAAGTCTTCTGGAATTGGGTTATAAACTATCGCTTGAGCAAAGCGAATTGTACGCCCTTTTGACATGGTTGTTACTTCTCAGTCATCACACAACTGCAGAATTATTTCTGCACTACACTAAAACTTCTTCACCACTCCGCATCTTCCTCGCAGACTTCCTTACGACAAACTCACAGTTCGAGGCTCGGGGCCAAAATTCGCCCTTCCTTTCCAATCAAGACCCTTTTACACGCAGGTAACCCTCTATGTCACGGTCACCAGAGTGCCCACAATGTGATTTAGAGAAAAGCATAAGTGCCCGTATCTGAGACAGCACTTACCGCTCAAAGCATAACGGCAGACTCCAGTAATAACATAAAAATCTGCTCAGTTACTGGGTGTTGGACTCTGTCCATCGTCCGGTATTCTAGAAACTATGAAACACAACGTAAGGTAAAAAACACAGTAATTCTGAGTATTATACACCATCGTCAGAACCCTTTAGACTCTACTCACTCATGGAGCTCAGCCCTTCCTGAAAAGCTGCCAGTCATGCAGCTACTCAGGAACTTCCCAGCATTTTATGGAACCCGAAGGTTCATTACCGTGTTCACAAGAGCCCTCCAATGGTCCCTATCCTGAGCCAGATCAAGCCAATCCATACCATCCAATCCTGTTTCTCTAAAATCCATTTTAATATTGTTCATCCACCTATGTCTTGGTCTTCCCAGTGGTCACTTTCCTTCTGGCTTTCCTACCAATATCCTATATGCATTCATCTTCTCCACCATTCGTGCTACATGCCCTGCCCATCTCATCCTCCTTTACTTGGTCATTCCAATTACACTTGGAGAAGAGTACAAGTTATGAAGCTCCTCATTATGCAGTGTTCTCCAACCTCCTGTCACTTCATCTCTCTTCGGTCCAAATATTCTCCTCAACACCCTGTTCTTAAAGAGCGAATATACGAAAATATATACGCAATGTTACAGAATTATTGAAGTTTACAAAATGCATATATTGTCATGAATAGGGGTGTACGAGTGACGAAAATAACGTTCTAGTTTGGATGATTGGATTTATTGGCACTTCTGTAACAAGTTCTCTTTTAGTTACAATTAATACAGCGCTATCGCTGATTTACACACCGTTCACCGTTGCACACGCACTACGCTTATCAGTTTCCACTAGTCGTCTCCTAGCAACGGATCTCAACACAGAAACTAGCACTTCAAATCACTGTGAAGTCTTCTTGCCATTTCTTCTTCAGTCACCCTGGAACCTCGGAACTCAACTAAAAACTCTCTCCTGTACTGCAAGCGGACTCGTTTTATATAGCCGCTACACGGACAACACAGGAAACGCAGTTCTGCTGTTGCGTAGCGCAGACCACACAGAAAGCTAATCACATGATAGTTTAATACTGTTGACGTGTGTGCGCGGAAGTGTTTACTGGGCAGTTGCCTAGAAGCGGGCCGCCTAATACCGTTATTCCACGGTTGGTGTGCGTATTACTTAGAAACAACTGTTTCTGTGGCTCTTTCATGGGGCAAATATGCCACGATGTCAAAAAAAAATGCAGCTATCGTCACGTATTTGAATGCGCCTCTAGACAGGGTTTGGTTTGCTAATCGGATTTATTGAACACTTACAGAATGTAACTACAAGTAACTACGACAGTCTCACTGAGTTACATACTCCAAAGACAACTAAAACTACAACACATATAAAGCCTTCTCAGTCTTCAATAGAGTTGCTTGGTAGCGGCTTTCAACGGCGGGTCCGTTTGGGTTCCCTAACTGTCCCCGGCCTCAGCTACCAGCTTCTCACTGATCACAATTGCAACTCTCAACTGGCTCAAAAGTCAAAGTTATATTACGACCGACCATCAATCGGCCAGTCTGTCTTGGTGTCAAAGCCCCGTCTGAGGCTGTAACTGCAAGACAGTTGTGGGTATGTTGATGTGGGGTGCCCCCTCTGACGAGAGGACGGGTCTCTCGTTTACAATTGCTTCTGGCCGTTACCAGCGCAGTCATTCTCAGGTTCGACTCCCGCGGGACTCATGACCATATTTTACTGTCTCGGATTCCAGATTCCCTCAACCTGGAGGGCCAGGTCCCCCTCTTTATATCCCACAGTGACAGGGTGGCCCGGTTATACCCCCAGGAACTGGGTTCCCTTTTCGTCCCCTCCTACTACTCACAGAGCTGAGGTGGAGGTATTCGACCCCGCCTCCACACGATCCTCGTTATATAACCCGACACGGAGCACACAGAAAACGTCTCTTCCATGATTGTGTTCTCTCGTTCCCGGGGAAACGTGTCCACAGAGCTGTTCCCTAGCAACCGCTGTCATACTGTCACCTATTTACACAACTCTTACTTAGCAATGGGCCTGCATGTCACAACATTCCGTATTTACGCATGTATAGGCCGCACATTTTTTGCCAAAAATTCAAGAGGAAAACTGGGGTGCGGCTTATATTCGAAATATTCGAAATCACACTTCATTTAAAAAAAATTATATTCATAATTAGTAATACAGAGTGTTCTACTCCTGAAATAATATTCCAAGAAAATTATTTTTTCTGTAATTTCTGTCTGAAAATTGTGCTGCGGCCTATACATGCGTAAATACGGTATACAAAATATTAGTCAGGATTTTGGTCGTAGTGTGTATATGCATATGATTGAAGATTAAATTATGTGTATATCTGTTATGAATGTCATAATGTCGATGTGTTTGTCTTCTTCTGTACTGTGCCTATGATTTTTTGAGGTAGCATCGTCATTATGCAGTCATTAGATAATTAAGTCATCGTCGGAAAGTTACTAGACTCTATTTTCAACAGAAACCGGACCCGAAATCTCGGTAAGAACACAGAAAGTTTCTTCTGTAACGTAACACACTCAAGGAATAACTGCTCACAAACAATATCTTGGACAGATAACAAGAGGAGCGGGTAGCATGCATTCGCGGATGAGAAATTTATACAAAATTATAGCAGGAAACCCTGAAAGGAAGACACTGTACCATTCTGATGGTCCAGGCACGGACGGAAAGATAATATTAAAATGGATGCTACAACCGAAGACCCAAGTTCCGATGTGTCCGACGATCATGTGGAAATGGCCCATCTGAAATGAGCCCGAGAGCGATGAAACCGAAGTCCCGCAGTCTGATCAGTCTCAACACCTGTTACAAGAGGCGCTCTGAACTAATTCGTGGTAGCACAGGCGCCATTTTAGGAAACAAGTGGATTCTTTGCAGGCCGGAAGTCCCGTCAGTGGTTCCTACCGAACTGGAATAATTTGGCTTACTACGAGGTTCAGCGGCCGGCTCGTGTAAGAACGACAATAACAATTTCGAGATGGAGACAAATTTTTAGAGACCAGCTGAGGGACTATTAGCTTCGCTCATATTAACCCTTTATAGCCCGGTGGTCACTATGTGTACGACCCACTTCAACATATTAAAACTCCGTATTCTGATCACAGATTGTATCTGTGTGTTTCATATTGTTCTCATAATAAACAGCCACGTTTTTCCCTAAGCAGCATTAACCGGTTGAGTTCTGCAGCGGAGATGTAATGTGTTTCCTGTGATGTAAGAACTGAATATTTATATACCACCTAGAAGAAATTCAGTCTTTAAATCCCGTGTGGAGGCGGGATCGAATACCTGCACCGTAGCCCTGCGAGTCGTAGGAGGAGACGAAATGGGAACCCAGTTCCTGGGGGTATAACCGGGCCACCCTGCTCCTATGGGATATAAATACTGGGACTTGGCCCTACAGGTTGTTGAGACAGTAAAATGTGGAACTGAGAATGATTGAGCTGGCGAAGACCAGCGGTAACTGTAAACGACAGACACATCCTCTCGTCAGAGACGATGTTACATAAGAACTACGACCTCAAGTGTTCAGTTAAAAAAAATTGATGGCCTTAAGTCTCAAGGGGCTTCCCCCAATGAGAACTAATTGGCAATAAACCGCCTGTCGTAAAGCAGCTGTCCCTGACTCAGTATTTAAGGGGTTAAATCTTCTTCTCTTGGGTCAGATTCGCTTCCGAATTACCTGATCTCCAGGAATCACCGTGCAGCTCTCTCAAATTCGATCCCACATTTTGAAGCTAAACCTGCTTCTGGCTCTCCGTCTCTTACGGGAACGGGATTGCGGCATCATCACTGACGTCTGCTGTTACGTCATAAGTTACTGCATTCTATTTTCACTATAGTTCCGATATTTGTTCGCCAGTGTTACTTCAGTAACATTCAATCGCGGCTTCTCACCGTCCCGGGATATCTAACCATTGTGACAAACCAACACAGATAAACAGAAGAAAATATCCTGCGAGGTATTGCCATGAGGCCCTAATGGTCCTTGGAGGTTCCGGAGGAACGCACTGCCTCCACCTTCAGGGCCTAAGAGTACACCAAGCAAGAAATAAGAAAGAAGACGACACTTATGTCAGCAGCATAACTAATTTCTTAGCCTGCACAATGAGGGCAGAAGTGTACTAGAATAAGCGTTCTTTGCAATTCGGCTTACACGTCATTTGCCTCGACGTCTCACCGTTGCAGCTGCAGTCTATCACTGAACAGATGTTCACGCTACAGTCGCTGGCCACACACTTTACGCTTTACGGAAGAGGGAAGCTCTGTATTAGAGCAAACTCCCGCTAATCCGGATTATATGGAGGGATCGTAAGGATTAACTGAGAATCCGGATTAGTGAAGCAAAGCTTAGCCCTAAAAGACAAAATCTTAGAACAAAATAAATGGAATATTTAATGATATAAGTAGTGCTGATGAAAATAAATACAAAATATTTAAATACTATATAGGCAATATATTTATTCATCGATAGAAGACTCAGAAGTTGTACTTATTTTTGAACGTAATTATGCAGGTTTGAAGAAACTGTCAAGTTATTTCTGAACAAACAAGTGACTCATCTGCCTTCCTTAAGGTCGTGTGTCTTTTAAAGTATGTACTTAACCGTGAACAGCATTTTTCTTATTTCGATTAATTAAGACTGTCCGACATCCGGATTAACTGTGGCCGGATTAAGAAAGGTTTACTATATTAATATGTTGTGACGACGGTTATTTCGAAAAATGATCCGTTGGATGGAAGATGCAAAAGGCGGAGATTCGCCTGCCTACACTATAGTACCCGGACGTCGAAAATAGACGCAGAAAGGCTTTGGCGTTGTCATGGTAACTACAGCTCTGAACACCCACGAATGGAAAGAGATTCTGTCCACCAATATATGTAACCCGCCGGTACTGGAACTCCAGTAGCCTGTTCGCCTTGTTTCCGTACTTTAACACAAAGCATGGCTCACTGCAGTGGTTCCCAGAGGAGCACCTGGGGTGAATGAAAAAATATGAGACCCCTCCCCCAGCCTGTAACACATGCTGTATTTTTACATGTGTACAAAAATCTTCTGGCGTCAGGCACATCACTGCAATCAGCAGGGCCCGGATTTTGATGACATGTCATATTTTTTTCCTTGTATCCTATGCGATGCTCTTAAATATATAAATCTCGGATATGATCTGCTGGTTACAGAAATGTAAATTTTATAGGTAATTTTTTGTCATTTTTTTGACATTTTTAGGTTTAAGGTCATTTTTTTCATTTTGGGGGTAATTTTTTGGTAAATTTTTGGACTTTTAAGGCTATTTCTTATCATTTTTGGCCATTTTAGGGAATTTTTCTTCGTATGTTTTCTGAAATGTGAATAACATGGAAGCGAAATGTTCTTTCTTTTCTCCTTTAACTCATTTTTCCATCAAAATCCGGGCCCTACATATTATATTTTTGGGTCATATTTTAGGTCATTTTTCTGGATTTTTTCGGTTATTTTATAGGTCATTTTTTAAATATTTTCAGGTCATCAAAATCCGGGCCCTGGTAACCAGGAAGTTTCAAATCACATTTACAATGAACTGACGCATCGCGACGCGCCATGTGCAAATCTGGCGGGGAACGTGGAGATAAGGGGGGAGCTAACAGTAAAACAAAATGCTATCCTTGAAACTAGCTGCGGATGCCCGTAGAGTTTGAGATGTCGAGGCTCCCACTTTTTCTAGACAATGGGCTCACTGATGGATGCGAGGTTACCAGCCTTACCTGCCGGCCCCCCTTTAGCCCCAGGAATATTCCTGGTACTCTCTTCTGTTAGAGACTGAGTCGACTCCCGGGCCATAGTGCGTCTGGAAGGATTAGGTCACTTGAAATATCGGGAATCAAACCCGCGATATTGCGGCTTGTAACATAATAAGAGCCGACCACAGCGGCCACGCGGTTTAATGCACGAAATGTCATCGCCTGCTCGAACACGGGGATCGTGGGTTCGAATCCCACTCAAGGCCTGGATGTCTGTTTATGTTATGTAGCGACCTTGCGACGGGGTGATCTACAGGCCAAGGAGTCCTACCGGCTGTCTTAGATTCAGAAACGGAAGCGAAACAAACGTTTCACGGATGTCCTTGCCTCCAAGTGGGAGTAGTAGTAGTAGTAGTAGTAGTAGTAGTAGTAGTAGTATTAGTAGTAGTAGTAGTAGTAGTAGTAGTAGTAGTAGTAGTAGTAGTAGAGTAAGAAAGCTTATATAACATGTGATAAAGGTTTCCCGCTGAATTCTTAATGAATATTACACTAGTGGTAATCTAAAATAATATTTACTAATGAACCTTAATTTTATCTGTTTTACGTCTGTTTTATATTAACTTCTATTTTTATTGCACAGTTCAGTCAGTATAGCCATGGACTGCGAGCTTGACGGCAGGGGTTCGTTTCCTGGAATGGTCAAAGTATTTTGTATTTTTCTACATCGTCCAGACCGGCTCTAAAACCAACGCAGCCTTATATCCAATGTGTACCAGTGGTTCTTTTCCCGGGAGTATAGCGGCTGGGACGTGAAGCTGATCACTCACCTCCATCTAGTACCGAGATCAAGAATGGTGGAGCTATGCCTCCACTCCCCCTCACGTCTTCATGGCGTGACGCTTAAATAATTAAGCACAGGGGCAACTTTACCTTTTATGAAGAATGCCGTCTTTTGGGATGTGGTCCTGTGCAGTTCTTGAGTTAATTTACCTTTACCTTTTAACGTGTTCTGTTAGGAACGAAATTAATTTTGTTATCGGTCTACTTTTTTGTGGCTTCATGAATGAGATTAGCGGTCCTAATAGATATCGCGGCCGCCATGTTGGGAAACGCTGTATACCTGTGACATATGGTGTAACAAGCGGTGCCTGTCGGCGGGAGGGAGGGGGGATATAATTTTGAATGGACGAAGCATGGCGGCGCTGCGGCGGTCCCGGAAACAAATGAGTCATGCTATGCAGTATCGCACTTCCGGTGTGGGGATGTCAGGCTGAAGGGGGCTACTTCTTGACGGGGTTAAGTAACGGGTTCTTAAGCTATGGGTCGCGGTACACTGTGGGTTGTTGCGGCGTACTCCCGGTGGGTGCGGGGAGAATTTCAAGAAACTGACCTTGAGATGCGAAGTAGTTCTGCAGCCGGAACACAGAGTGGAGATAAGCGGAGCTCAGTTTCACCAGTGCTGTGACTGCTTTCCATTTCATGAACAATGGTCCGTTTATAAAGAGGCCTATCACTTTCAATACTATTGTTTCTATTCGTGGTAAACAAGATGCAAAGCGAGGATAACTGTTGGAACCTAACACAAAACACGGGCAAATTAGGGAAATGTTACAGTGTTTAGAGGTTTATAAAGAAAGAAGCTGACTGCGAAAAGGCGATTAACGGTCATGTGTTATAAAGACGTGCTACTAGAGCTACTGGTGTGTTCTTTCATTTCTCTGAAAGGCAGTTTAAAAGAGTATAAATGGAATAAAGAAATGGGGAAGGAATTCATCACACCTAACAAGAAAAAAAGAACAAGAGAAATAAAAACTTCATGGCTTGCGTGTTCAATGTCAAAAGGTAAATTTTGTGTGAAATTTATTTTTAAGAACAACAAATACAAAATGCAGGAAGTTTTATTTCGCGTTTGAATATGTACTGGGAAAGTAGAGAAGGCTTTCTTCGTTTCGGTTTCTGTCTGTGTAGACACGGCATATGGACTCCTCAGAAGCCACGATTATGTTTCTGCCAATAGCGATCAAATAGAATAAAATTATAAACTCTACTCGTCGTTTTATAAATTTTCAATTTACAGTGTTCTCACAACTGTGTAGCCCGTTCACTCTTCATAACAACCGCTGTGACAACCCCAAATCCTCTACGGGCAGGACATTCATTGGCACATTCAACGAACAGAATATGCGGATCAAGACGAGCAGACTCCTCTGTATCCTTCCCTTCCTTCTCAGGTGCAGGGAACAAAGCTTCCTACAGTTCCAGGACCATGTAAGATCTGAAGGTGCCAGGAGGATCTCCAGACGTACTAGCCTCTGTCTGTTCCGTGAGCGCAGCCACCACACCAGACGGGAGCTGAAGGCGATCTCCCAAATTCTGCTGGCCATGGAACTCTCCGCCGATTAGTGGGGCCTGATCGATCGTATCACGACCGAGAAGGTTCGACCGGTCGCTGAGGACGGAAAAGCCAAGCATTACAAGAAGTTCCAGCGCCTGCAGAAAATCCAACATCCGCCTCTTCCCATGACAATAGCAGCGAAGTGCCGTACGGGGATGCGGCTTGCTCAGCCTTGAGCAAACTTCTGAATATGCTGTGACACTGACGGTTGTGGGTGTTGATGACATCCTGCGTCTGGTGGGGAAAGCGATACGTGCCCTGCCTCAGGAGACAGCTGAAGAAATTCCGAGAGCAGACCCCAGGTCCTAAAAGTTCCCGCAAAACCAAGGACAAACTAACTGTTGCGAAGTGAAGGGCCATTCGAGCCTTGAAAGCCAATCAGGCGCTTACTGTTCTTCACCTCTGACAAGGGCAATGCGACCGTGGTACCGGATACTGCAGACTACAATCGGAAGATCACTGCCCGTCTGGAAGACCATGCCTACAGGAAATTAGAAAAGGAACCACTGAGTCTGTGGAGCGCAAGACAGTGCTTCTCATGAAGAAATCCTTCATTTATGAGGAAGTTTGCCATCAGTTTAGGCCGCAGAGGTACAGGCCCCCGAGGCTGTATGGGCTCCCGAAGATACATAAGCAATGGTCTCCCTTGAGGTCTACTGTGAGCACTTATCACATGACCAAACACCTGGCGGACCTACTGGGCTCTCATACTGGCAACACTCTAAACCACGTAAATGACTCGATAGACTTCGTCCGTACACTGGGTTCTCCCCGCGCCGGACCACAGGATATAATGTACTGGTCAGCTGAGATGTGCATCCGCTCTTCACCAGGGTGCCGATTAGGGAAACCATGAGTCTGCTAAGTCGACATTTTGACGAAGATATCCTAAGGACCTCCCTCCAAGTTCTGACGCCTTCATGCTTCAGTCTCGCTGGCCAGTTCTACGAACAAATTGACGGCGTGGCTATGGTTTCACCATTATCTCCGGTCGTCGCCATGTTCTTCATGGACAATGTCGAGAAGATAGCGCTCGACCGACTTGCCCATAAGCCCCTCTGCTGGCTCCGTTACGTGGACAAATTCGTCGTCTGGCCACAAGGCCCCGACAGGGTAAAGGACTTCCTTGCCCGCTTGAACAGTGACCATCAGAACATTCAGTTCACCGTGGATACAGAAGAAGACGGCCAGCTTCCCTTCCTTCACATAGAGATTTACAGCAGACCCAATGGTTCTCTGGGTCATAAAGTATACCGCAACTTACCGAAACCAATTACTCGGCTTGCCACCTGCTTTCACGCTCGTATCTTGCTTGGCTTCTTCGACCCTGTAGACAAAGAGGATATGTTCCTGCGAAACTTCGGTTGACTTTCAACGGACTATACGGCGTTATATCCTAGAAGACAGTACTCTCCATATCTCAGTAAATTTTAAAAGTGAATAAATATCCTCAACATTTAACACATCTGTTTACCTCCAGCCTCCTCTAAGTCAGTACACTCTGATGGAGACCAGACAGAGGCGAATTTCCAGACCGGTGCAAAGTGACACGCGTCAGTGCAGTGTACAGGGTCACTTTTCAAATGTGTTTGTTTCTGAAGGTATAATACGTTAAGGCAAGTGAAAGGAACAGTAAAGCTATCCCCGTAACAGGCCATGGAGGCCCAT
This sequence comes from Cryptotermes secundus, assembly GCF_002891405.2. Lineage (NCBI taxonomy): Eukaryota > Metazoa > Arthropoda > Insecta > Blattodea > Kalotermitidae > Cryptotermes > Cryptotermes secundus. The sequence goes on along the minus strand of NW_019734967.1, from coordinate 753,228 downwards.
AGGTTTGTGAGACGTCGAGTCTCCTACATTTTATAAACGATCGGCTCACAGATGGCGGTGAGGTTGTCACGCTTACGCGCCTGCCGCCCTTTACCCCCTCGAAGATTCATAGTGCTCATTTCTGTTAGAGGCTGAGCAGACCCCACGGCCATAGTGCGGCTGAAAGGATTAGGCGAACTGAAAAATCCAGTGTCCTCATTGGGAATCGAACCTACGAAGTTCCGGCTTGCAGCAGAATGCCTCAACCAACTATGCTACCGCGCGCCTCGCTTACATATGTTAAGTACGGATATTATTCTGGAACGGTAATATACTGTGTCTAATTTCATTAAGAGAAATAAAATAGGAGGCTGTGAGTACCTGTCAGGACTTTTCGCGTCTCAGTTTGAGAACACACTCCCTCACTTTTTACCAAATGCACTCAAAAACATGTTATTTTTTTATGCGCGGCGGTAATGAACACTAGCCGATTTCAAGCTGCACCCAGGCACAATTTCTCATTCCAATAAGACGTGAGGAAAGATATAAAAAGGAAAAATATTATGGTAGCAATGACTATTCGGTATAGAACTCGTAGGCAGAGATCCTACAGGTTATTAACTTCAACTAATTCTCTTTTATATACGAAAGAATTTTGAGGTTTGTCGTTTGGTAAAATGGTTGTGAACTGGCGTGCCGTAACTTACATGACATTTTCGACTCCTACAGAAGTCATGTAACCCGTGATTTGTTACTTATTTAGTTTCACTTCTTTTAACTTTTACAGAAAATACCAAATTCTTTTGGAGGCCACGCGGAAGAGTAGTTGGTTGAGGCACTATGCTACAAGATGGAAAGTTTCGGGTTCGATTCCCGATGAGGTCATGGGTCCAGCCCTGGGGTCGACTCAGCCTCTAACAGAAATGAGTACCAAGAATCTCCTCCTGGGGTAAAGGGCGGCTGGAGTGTAAGGCTGACAACTTCACCGATATTCCACAGAATGTGAGAGCCTCAACATCTCTATGGACCTCCACAGCCTGTTACAGGGATAGCTTTGCCTTTTACTTTATTTTTTACCTTCAATGCCACTCGTTTTATCTCATCACGAATCCTCCTCCTTCCTTTGCTTCAGTCAAAGTTTTGATAAATTTGATTCTTGACTGGAGAAAACGTCATATGAAATCATGATAACACGCGAGATACCCTGCAACGAATGGCGGAATGTTTGGATGAAGGCGTTCCTGCTAGGAGCTGCGTAAATCAGTTACGACAGAAGTCTGTAGGTCGAGATTCCAACGCATTACAGTTCGGCAGCGATATCATGATCCTTCTTGCTAGCTTTCAGCTCTGTCCGTCTCGAAAAAGCACTGGCCGCCAATTATATAAAATCTGTTGGCTCTGTGTTAGAACTTCGAGTCCAGATGCGAAAAAGAAATATGTTCACAGATAAAACATGCAACTCGCAACCTTCCTGGCCAACACGTAACAGTCGGCCAGGAAAGTTGAGTTGCATGTTTTATCTGTGAACACGTNGGGGGGGGGGATTCAAATCGGGTCTCCACAGTTGGTACAATTAGTTGCTTTAAGTAGGCAAACCAACATACGTGTATTTTGTTTAACGTAAAGTGCAAAGTATTGTTATCCCTTTAACAGGCCGTGGAGGACTAGAGGGTTGTGAGACGTCGAGGCTGCCACATTTTCTAGACAATTGGCTCACAGATGGCGCTAATGTTGTCAGCCTTAAGCGCCGGCTGCCCTTTACCCCCAGGAATATTCCTGGTATTCATTTCTGTTAGAGGCTGGGTCGACCCCCAGGTCCATAGTGCGGCTGGAAGGATTAGGTAACTGAAAAATTCCACCTCATCGGGATTCGATCCCGCAACCTTCCGGCTTGTAGCATAGTGCCTCAACCAACTACTATTTTGTTTAACGACGCTTTCAACTGCTCGGATTATATGACGTCGAATGAGAAGCATGGATAATGCATAACGGATGGATCAGAATGCGACACGCGACGGCGATGACCCAATTTTAGGCACGGTCTACCGACTGCTCCCCCCCCCCCCCACATGCTTGGAAGGGCTCAAGGATGCAGACTTCTGGGCCGAAATGTGAAGCTGACGCCTATCTGCTCGGCCGCCATACTCGATCTGCAAGACGAGCGCTTCAGACAAAGGTACGTTTCATTTAAATTGCAGCCATCACAAACACTGCCTCCATTCATTCTGTAGAGAAAGCGCATAGTATATTATTAAAATATGTCTTCGTGAGGCGCTAAGCTATGATAAGTCATTCAGTCTTCTAGAAGCATTCAAAATGTTCATAAACGAAATACATTTTTTTCTGGGCCGAGGAATAAGAAAAGATGAATGTTTCACTCACCGGTTTCTGCAGGACCACAACTTTCTTGAAACTTCATGGTCACCGATTTCATAGCTGCAAAGAAAAGTTACCGTCAGTACGGTATGACACTGAAAGAAGCGCTGAACCCCACCCACATGGTAAATCTTCGAACATATGAGAAGCTTCCGAAATAAAAAACTACATTCACATAGGAATTACAAAAGCTCTCGGGAAGAACTAGTCGCCTACTTTCCTTTGATATGACATGGACGGCATAGAAAACGTTTCCAACAGCGCTTCGTTGCCGTTGGAACGTCTTTGACTAGTAAGCAACCATAGGGGGATACATACAGAGACCCGCAGACACACGCATCCAACACTTATTCCCTGAATTTTTCCGCCCTTAAACATTCCACGACCTCCGCCGGGTTTGAACCCGCGTACCTTGAATCATGAGGTGGGAACGTTACCCCTAGACTACGGAGGCCGCTTTAGATCATGATAAGTCATGAAGGGGAAGAGATATGATAGGAACTGATCGTGACCTAGTTTCATGTACTCTCCCAGCATCTGCCAGGATAAAGTGATGAAAACCATTAAAAAGCCTCAGTCAGATGCTTGGTTTCCGGTCCGATATTCGAACTGGGCACCTTCTGGGATAACTTTCTCGATTTTATTTGTTTATTTTGAACTTGAACTGTCATGTGTTTCTGCGGCCTGATTCAGAGCTTCGGAACGGAGAGTTTGTAGAAACCACGTGCTGGGCAACAGCACAGAGGAACATGAAGACGACGTACTAACCTGTCGTCATGTAGAAGACCAGTCCTGTGACGACGAGGGCAAGGATGCAGGCCAGAAGCAGGATACAGCACAGCACAACAGTCCTGCGCTTCGAGTGGTCACTTGGAATGAACTGCAATTTCCAGCCCCTCAGGATTGCCCTCTTCTTCAGCGTCGCCTCCCGGCCACCTGCCGGGAGGACTTTGGACGACTGCATCATGTTCTGCCTGTTCTCCGCACACGGGTTCGGCGAGGATTGCTGGCGATCCAGAAATCTAGAGTAATACATCGGCAATGTCCCCGACACAGTTGGTATACCTGAGGTAAACTCCCGGTTCTGATTTCTCATGTTTTTAATTGATACCGCTGGTAATGTTGTGGAACGATTCAAAACCCGGTTCACGTTTTTTTGTGATTTCATTATACGGGGCATTGAATTCAATTCTGCATCATCTTTTGAAAATTCTTGCTTTTTTTTCATCAAATATGGCGAGGGGTTTCCGGAACATTGAGCATTGTTAAGGAAGGGCCGGGAAGGACCAATGTTGCTGCATTTGTTTGTAGATTTCGGTGGCTGGGTCACTGCATTGTGGATGTCTAATGATGTATCACTAATCAGATTCTGTTTATTCGAGAAATATGGAGAAATAGAAGTTTTTGAGAAGGGCGGCATCGAACACAGGTACTCTTCGTGGTAACTATTATTTAAGGATAAGGAAGGCACTGACGAGTAGCTTGAAATTTCCTGTGCGTTGTTCAGTAAGGATGACACAGATGTGTGTCCTTGGAAGTTTTGTGATGAGCATAACCTTTTATTATCTGGCTGATATTTTTCAGACCGGACAGGATTCGAACTACTGCAATGGATCTCTATATAGACACCATCCTCACAGGAATGATGCTGACACGTGGCGGTGGAGCCAGGTGCAGTTCTACTTACATTATTGTTATCACTTATAATAAAGGACGAGCATTTTATGTTATGATGTTTGACACTTTCTCTGGACGGAATGTTTAACATCTTCCCTAAACAGTAAGGAACTCGACTAGTACATGAAAAGGATTCTGAAAAGCGCCTGTATTTGTTTAAAGTTTTGTTCTTTGGTAAGCTAAATGAAGACGAGGATAATTTTGGTGAGCTTGTGTTTGGTGCACATATCTTTGGTTGTGAGCTGGTTTCCCTTGCGTTGTCATCGCAACCGTTGCTGTTGGGAAGAAGGCGCAGACTGCCAGGCCAGTGGGGTATGCACTCACTGTTGCTGCTGTCGCAGACTGGGAAGGCCGTTCCTTCAACTTCTTGCTGAAACCCTAAGTTGTCCATCTGCGAAAAAAACGGGGCAGGCTTTTAATAACAGGTAAAACTAACCACGACAGTAAGAAACAAAATGAATTTACCTCTACTTATGTCACCTAACTGGATATAACGCACTATTCTGGCAAGTCAATCACTAATTAAAAAAAGTAAAAATATCCCTGTAACAGGCCGTAGAGGTCCATAGGGTTGTCAGACGTCGAGGTTCCCACATTTTCTAAACAATCGGCTCACAAGTGGCGATGAGGTTGTCAGCCTTAAGGCCCGTCCACATTACTCGTGTTCGTGCGCCAGAAGCTTACTGCTGCCGGAAAATCAGGATCTGGAGCTGATATCTGTTGTGAAGAAACGCGAAGGCTTTGTATGCAAACCAGTTTGGGCGTCCACTTCGTCAGCTCCAGATCCTGATTTTCCGACGAGCACGAGTAATATGGACGGGCCTTTACGCGCAGGCCGCCCTTTATCCCCCAGGAAGACTCCTGGTACTCGTTTCCATTAGAGGGCGAGTCTACCCCAGGGCCATAACGCAGCTGGAATTATTAGGTCAATTAAATATCCAATGACCTCTAAGGTTCAACATATGCTCCTTTCGGTAATGTTGTTTCAGCTGGTGTGTTTATCGCGAATATTTTCATGGCTACCCATTAGCGTCTTGTAGCTTCCTGTTTGTGTGCAAGAAGTATCGTAAAGCTACTTCGGCCCTTTCTGTCACGGCACTCCATTGGGGGGGGGGGGCGTCGCCTAAATTAATTTCTTATTTTCGATAGTCACAGTATCATAAAGTTTGAGAATCCCTGAGTTAAAAATACTGTCCTCTGAAACTCCGCGTAGTAACTTACCGGCTATGCAATACATTGATTTAACGACAAAATTAATTACATTTTTCGTGTTGCAAATAACAATTTCTGTATCAATGAAACCAAATTCCGTGTCAGACTTTGATTGTTCTGATTTTCTATTAAACAATACACAAACGTTCGCTTTGTTATCTTTCAGTTTGCTTCTTACTCCTGCTACAAACGAAAAAGTCAGTTTTGCTGCAGTCTTCCAGCACTGCCAGGTAGTAAAACCCTTCAGTGTATAGAAATATGTGCTCTTCACATCAGTCAAATAGAAATACTGGGTCCGAAGGGTAAACCATATATCACATACAGTTTGTTCATTTTGTATCTGAAATTGAGGCGCTTCTGGTTTACCGCCGAGGAATTCTTCAACTGCCGCATTTCGATCGCCCGAAGGTCAGTCCATTCTAAGCGGGAGCTTTGTATCAGGCGGCAAGTCTTCCAAATTGTATTCGGGAAGTGCGCTTTTTGATCCTTAGCTGGCTGACCTCGTATCTTGGCCTTCCATAGCTCAGGCGTTTAGTCGGCGGCTTACCACAGCGGTGGCCCGGGTTCGAACTCAGGTCAGGTCATGTGGGATTTGTGAACAAAGTGGCACTGGGGCAGGTTTTCTCCGAGCACTTTGTTTTCCCCTTCTAATTCTCATTCCACCGACTGTTCCACAGTCATCATCATCATTAACTGCCATCCGGAGCTGGTACAGTAGACAAAATAGCGGCCGACCTATCACACGCCACGTCAACAAAACCAAAATAACCGTGTATTTTGTCTTAGATTGTTAGTGGTTTTCCCAGTCTTTCCAGCAAATTCTATGACAGTATTTTATTGAGACTGTGCCACCTCAAGAGAAATGCATGAATAACACAGCGACTGTCACATTCGACCTCCTGTCCCGACGGACACCGCCGCCTGCAGTCACTGTGTGGCTCCCGTCTACATTACGGCCGATTTCTTCATTCGGCCCGTGTCGTCTTGGCACCGAGACCCAACTGTGACATACTGTGAGACATCTCACACCTGCGGGGACTCGAAGCACAACTTATCGGTCGTTCAGTCCGTAGCCTGCTCGCTACTGGAAGATTTCACCCTAGAGGTTAAGTGACTGAAGAGTGAGGCCAGCCACGTCCATAGAGTGCATGGATCTCACCTATATTTCTCGTCATTGAGTGCACGCTGAGCTGCTCAGATACACAGAACAATTTATTTCTGCCATGTGATGGGGATGTGCAATATATAGGTACAGAATTTCGGCGGGGAAATCTCTGGGAAAACTAAATTACTTCGCGAGGTCGTCCTTCCTTCTGTCACTGAACGTAACTCTCCACACTGCTCAACCAATGGGACATGTTTCTTGAGCGCAACAATATGCTAACCATGACGGTGATTCCCGAAGCTAGCAAAAAAATTGCTATCAACGCCATCTGTATCCGAATTTAAAGCAGTAGAAAGAGTTAAAGGAAAACACCGGAGGGTTGTAAATCTGTTCGTCGTGTGCGTGAAACAATGGAAGGAGCTCGCTTATCTGATAAGTTTGTTTCATTTGCGGGCGCAAAGAAATGGATTTGCATGACGTCATACCCCTGAATGACGCAGACCGCATCACAGCTGCGGCTCTGTAGCCTTGAAATAAAAGGGTATATTAATACATTCTTGCCACTGGCATTACAATTAAATGATTCCCCATCTAAGGAATCCCAGTGGCTGTCTGCTTAGGCTCTAGCTGACAGTTAGAGCAGACACAATTACCGGTATCAGAATTCAGGCACTGTTTATCTTACTAAGAACACGTTTGCCGGTACTCCCACGCTCGGTATCAGTCTCAAGATCGCAACATACGTACACCCCCGGATGTGTAGGCTCCAAGATTTTAACGAATTTTTTGGTGCGCATCGATCGCTTGCTGGTATGCTTGTCGGCGCTTCAAAAAGCCCTGCAGATCAAGCCAAAGTGTCAGGATGATAAAAGGGCAGTGGAAAGGAGGTACAGGTAGAAGAAAGTGGCTCTGGTCTAATTATAGATGATATCCCGGTATCTGTCTGGATGAGGCGACAAAAATCTCGATATATCTGTTAGCACAACCGGATTCCGGGGAAGGAAGGTGCGAACTCGGGACTCCTTCAATAAGAAAAATTGTTGCTGCCCACTGATCTCGAAGTTCGTTTGGATCCTGTGATGTAAGGCGCGAGGTTCTGACATGAATACAACTGCTTCGGGACACAGTTGAATGAAGGCACACCGAAAACAAGGCGCTAAAATTGCCAAGGCAAGCCATCAACTTTAAAGGAGAGAATTTATCATTTAAAAGACGAGTAATAAGATCGGGTTTAAAAGTTTAATAGCTAAAATTCTAATCACTGCGTTATTTTTAAAAATAATGTTGCTAATGAATTTCGACCATTTTTTATTCCTCAATTTTTTTCTCGCTTCTTTTCGACCTTCCCTCCTACTCCGCAGCACATCGATCGAAAATCGCTAATCTGGACTATATAGCGTTGCGTGGTATGTTCACTGACGAATGATGAATTTGGAAGGATTCGGTAGGAAGAGGTTGTGACCCAATAGACGTACAATCTGGGAATTTGCCTTCAAAGGCCGAGGAATCCATGATAAAACTTGGAAACACCGCGGATTGCAAAATTTACATTACATACATTTCATATTAGTTACTGCGTAACGGTTTCCCAGCCAAGATTCGAATCAGGTACCCCCGCAATACAAGCCAGAAAAGTTATCAGCTTGAGCTAACCTGATCAGCTGAATGCAGACCCCAAGTTCCAACTCCACGGTACAGAATATTCAGTTGACAATTTCAGGCTGAGCCGTCAAGTCACCAGTGCAACCTAACTCACGTCTTCACAACTCATTTAAGGTTAAGTTCGATATTATCCACCCACGCCACGCGTTAATCGTCAGACTGGGTTCTTCCCGCGACCATTATCAGCCCGAATTCTGCACACATTTCTTACGTCCCCCAAGTGTGTTACAGTCTTCTTGCTTAGTCACTAACACCAGGAACACATCCACTTCAGGATTCTAGCTCTTAGCTACTCAACAAAGTGACGCGAAGATTCACGACCGTAGTCACAAAAGCCTGCAAATTCACCCTATCGTGGACAAAATAAATCCATTCAATTCGTCAAGCCCCATTTCTCTAAGATTCGTTTTAACATTATCCTCCTGCCTACGCTTGGTTTTCAAAAATTGTCTTTTCGCCTCAGATATTCCGACTAATTTTTTGGGGCACTCTTCTATGAGTGCTGTGTGCCCCTCCCTCCCCTTCCTTCTTCATTCTATTGCCATAATAATATTTGCTGCAACAAAGTTAAGTACCATGTCATTAACATACGAGAGCATGGAGGAACAGATCTACGTCTTCTTGACCTCTCGGCATTAGATGGAGGTGAGTGCTCACCGTCATGCCCCAGCCGCTCTAAAACGTTATTAATTCGACAGGAGGCTGGGTGAAACACAAAACCGGTCTGGAGACAATGAAGATGGAGGCAAACAGATTCTAGAGGGTTCTGACGACGGTGTATAACACAAAGAATTACTGGGTTTTCTACTTCTTCCATCGTCCGGTGTTCTAGAAAATATAAAACACAACGTTTCGGTCTATGGATTTGTTTCCGTCTTCAGGTGAGGGGGGAAGGCAACTGCTCAGTTGCGCCCGTTAGAAAGAGCTAACCTCAATCACTGGAACAGTAATTCTTTCGAAATGTTGGCGAATTTTTACAGGACTACAGGACCTTACGTCTCGGAAGATATCACTGTTCGTAGTTACTGCTGTGAGAACTTCTAATCTGCTGAAGGTATGACGTTACCTCGAAAATGTTTTAGACAGACAGTAACTTTCCGCAGTTCAACACTTTATGCCCATCACTTTCATCACAGTTCACAACGCTTTCATTAAACAAGCAGCTTTCTTTAACTGTATTTAATAACAATAACTGTACTTATCGCCATCTCTTGAAAGTGTTTAGTACTAACATCACACTTTATTGTTCTAAAGGGCATTCGCATGAGAATCGGCAAATGAAAGTATCCCAGGCTCTGGCAGTGCATCTCTCAGTCACACTGATGGCCGTGTCTACTATTTCTTTCACCACGTGTTTGCTTGAGAATGACAGTGACCCTTTTTCCCGTACGTAGTGTGTGTCAAACATGGTTTTCTTCAGGAACTCACACATCAGGGCACCTGGTAGCGTAGTTGGTTGAGGCACTATGCTGCAAGCCGGAAAGTCGCGGGTTCGAGTCCCGATTAGGTCATTGGAATTTTCGGTTGACTTAATCCGAATAGCGTTAAGTCGGTATAGCGATTGGTTACGAGCTGGACGACCAAGGCGTCGGGGTTCGAGTCCCGGTGGGGGTAAGAATTTTCACTTTTCCATGTCGTCAAGACCGGTTCTGCAGTCCACCGAACCTCCTATCCAATGGGTACCCGGGTCCCGGGACTACTTTAGCTTCTTTTTACCTTTACTTAACCCTTCCAGCCGCTTATGCCCCTGCGGTCGACTCAGCCTGTATCAGAAATGAGTACCTTGAATCTTCCTGGGGGTAAAGGGCGGCCAGCCGGCGCGAAGGGCTGACAGCCTCACCATCATCTTTGAACCGATTGTCTAGAAAATGTGGGAGCCTCGACGCTCACAACCCTGTGGGCCTCCACGGCCTGTTACAGGAATAGCTTTACTTTTTTTTTCTCTCGCTCATCCTTGCAACTGTTCTTGGGCTCCGTCTAACTCGAAGGTCGTACCTTCTGAAGACTGCCATCTTCTACAACATGACGTCGTGTAGTCTGGTAGAAGTTCAGCGATGCTTCGGAGGAAATATTGCCTCTATTTTCAGGATTGAATAGTAAGCCAAGCAACCAGCAAAGAAAACTTGGCGTGTTCTTCGATTGCGAAAATGAAGAAAATACGTCGCTCCGAAACGTCGGTGAACTAATACCGGAATACAGAGCATAACGTTCTAGAAGGTATCTCACATTCGTCGTACTTTCTGATCAGACTGACAACATAAATACAATAAAAATTCGGAAATTTTCGCGATTTATTCAGACGGAAAACGTTTCGAGAGAAGCTCATGGCCCTTACATACATACACCCTACTTGCCTAAACTGCGAATCGCCGGATTTATTCTGTTTCCTAGCACGAAATAATCCAAGACAAGTGTCTTCCTTCCAGATGCCAAATTTTTGGGAACGGTAAAGCTAAAGGTAAAGGTAAAGTTGTCCCTGTGCTTAACTAATTAAGCACTAGCCATGAAGGCGTATGGGGGAGTTGACGTATGGATCCACATTTTCTTGATCTTGGCACTAACTGGAGTTGAGTAATATTTGGGAACGACGCTAACAAATCCAAATTGCGTTCACAAAGAAATTACGGATAGAATAAATTCAGGGAAAATAGGTGCCATTCAGTTCACAGACTTCTGTCTTCCTGTCTGCTTGCTGCCTACAGACCGATAGGTTTGACCCATACTAAGCAGTCACGATAAGATCCGATTATCGGGGACAAGTCAGAACGAGTTAACTTCCGGTTGTAACCATACTGAACACGCAGAGGAACGTAAAACTCAATAAGTTTCTATTCTTTCGGGTTCACACTGCAAATGCTCCCAGCAGACCAGGAAGAGAAAGGCGCAGCAGACAGTAATAGTCCTGTTTAGTCCTCCTGGGAGCAGTTACAGGCAGACACTGCTTCTTCGGATTTGTGTGGATTGACTCGTATATCCAGCAAGCAGCAAGCTTACAGTTTCTTTCTGACGATCTATACCTATACTTATACAAAGAATCAATTTAAAATTTGGGAAATGAGACATATAAATAACGTTCCTTCTTAAGCCGGGGATACCAGTGCACAAGCCATTGTGTCGTCTGGGGCAGCAATTGCGTTGACTTCTGCAACCCGAAGGGTGGGGGTAGCGATTTTCGAAAAATGTCCATAACAAACATTAAATCTATAAGGTCCAAAAAAATAGCAAAACTGTACTAAATACTAAGATAACAAAAACACTAAGCAGTCGTTGACTGTGCGAGGGAATGCGACAGCCGCTGCGAGGCCGCGCATGCGTGAAGCTCAGAAAGAACAATACTTGTAAACCTGGCTTACTTTTGAGGGTCTTGTTCTGAAAAGATGTTCTTATAACTTTTCGACACACGAATTGTGTTTTGGCGTGAACTCGCCACTCGTCTGTTTCTGAAAGGCGACATGAAGTGACGTCTACTCGATAAGATCTCAGTGCAAGTTGTAATAATACACGAAAGCCGATAAATGCATGACACGTGACGTATCGTTGTTACCACAAATAAATACAATATCTGGCACGAACAATAGTCATGAGCGTGCTACTGCAACCCACTTCACTCACTATGTTTTTTCTATAAATATTTGAGTGGAGCTGACGCCATGCATTACAAATAGGAAATCCTGGAAATAATTTGTAAGCATTTTCTTTCATTTGACGCTTTACAGCCGTGTATGGAAAGCAGCGGGAATTAGTCTGTAAACAAGGCCGCGCCATAGCTCAAGCGGTTAGTCGCTGGTTTCCCACCGCGGCGGCCCGGGTTCGATCCCCGGTCTGGTCAAGTGGGATTTGTGGTGGACATAGTGGCGCTGGGGCAGGTTTTCTCCGAGTACTTCGGTTTCCCCTGCCAATCTTCATTCCACCAATTGCTCCACAATCACCCTCACCTATTATCTGGGGCTGGTACAATAGGCCAGAAGTGGCCGCAGTACAAGGGACTTAGTCCCACCCCTCTACTAATAAAAGAATAATAGTCTGTAAGCAAAATACAAAAGAATTGACTACATGGGAGTCACACAACATGCTAGTTCTCCGAAATAACCTTAAAGTTATCACGTTCGTCGTATTTGTAATTTTTATCAAAGAAAATTATTAAACCAAACTAAATTCCGTGGTTTTAGTCCGCAAGCGAACTATACCGACCGAGCGACCGCCGCTTGTCGACGAAGTTAGTACCAACTCTAGCGGATAGAGGGTGTCGTGCGGTCAGTGCAACGAATCCCCACGGTCTTTATTTTCGGTTTTCTAGACCGGACAACGAAAAATACTTCCATACAAAATCTGTGCTTTGTGATGGATAATTTCAGACGTTCATTATATACTGCTCTCAAACAGAAAACATACTTTGCGGCCACCACATTGCAAAGAAAGAGATACTCTTAAAAATGTTATTTTCTTTGAAATTGCATTAGGTTACACAGTAATTCTGGGTTTTACTTAAAATTATTTTAGTATTATTTAGATTTTAGAAATTGGCACTGCTGTTATGTTGGTAATGTCGATATTCGGGAGTAAGAAGATGGGAAGCGACCTCCGTAGTCTAGGGGTAACGTTCCAACCTCATGACTCAAGGTACGCGGGTGTCGTAGATTTACGGCACGTAAAAGATCCTCATGTCTCTAGGAGACCTCTCAGCAAAATTAGGCAAAATGTTTCCCGCCCAAGTAGTTTCCAATGCCTCCGGTAGATGGGGAAGTTATCAGGTACCACTGCCAGAAGAGGGCCGACCTCGCTGACAGAAAGGGGCTGATAGCGAGCACCAGTACCGGTTGGGTGTGGCGACAGTAGAAATTAAAGGGGGACGTACAATAGACTACTAGTCGCGGTGTATGGGGAAACCCACCTCCTCCAATACTGAATAACTAAATAAGAAGATGGGATGCATTTTAATGATGTCAGAATCATGCAGTTCATGTAAGGCTAACAGAATGGACTTCAAAAGCAGACAGACTAGCGCCGGCACCTGAAAATCCTTAACTTTACGCTAATTCTGCTCTGTGGACTTCGCACCATGTGGACGCTGGCAATATGGTCAACGTTTCAGGTGTTCAGTCTTCCTCACTCTTCAGAGTTGGAGTGCAGCGAACGAATGTTCAAATGAACAAGCGCTTTAGTCCAACAGCCCCGGGGGGAGGGGGATATACAGTCCGAGCCAACACGGACGGAAAACCTCACTCAACCCACCAACTCTCCGGCCCTCGTCTACATGCTGACCCCCATAAAAAAGCTAAACGTCAACAACGAACCACAATAAAAGCATAAATGCATCAATCTAGAAGTTACACCGACCTGTTTTCAGTAACAGCGTGGCCCCAACTTCTGAGTGTCATACGTAAAGTGCATAACATTGGACAATCAAGTAAACTTTATGAACATGAATATTAGTAAAATTTCCTGCCTTAGTAACGCACCTCATAGCTTCATTCTGTGACAAAGTAAGGGGCTGCAACACAGAGCATGGCTACAGAACGACCCATCGATACTAGCTTACAGTATCGACATGCACTTCTTGCGACACCACGTGACATGTTACTTACGCGCCCTTTCTGTAAGTGACCCACATTATTAAAAGACTGCACTGGCCGTTACTGCGTCACCAACAAATAGCGATCGATGGTCACTACACCGAGAAAGATTTCAATTTGTTTCTATGGCAATATTACCTTGAGCATGGTTTGTGAAACTGTGGGCAGCAACTCCCTGGGAGAGGGAGGGTCGCGACATACTCTTGGGTCAGTTGTCGATGTATCAAGAATTACTTAAAATATAATTTTATCAACATAGAGATTTGGTAAATCACATTGAAAGTGATACTTGTAGCTACAGCTTACGGACCACTCTGCGAACATTCTCGGAAATTATAGAAAATTCATAGCTTACAGCAGCCGTGAAATGTCGCCGTGTACAACTTACTTTTGATGACGGCGCACCAATACTTTATACTTGTTTTAAGTGTAAAGAGGCTGTAAAGTTACGAGGGTGGTTGAAGGCTGGCCTGGAATCCCCGCCCCCGAAGGGTGGACACCAAAAGAACTCTTGTGTGGAGAGTTGGTGGCAACACTGTACTGGGTTGTGGGACGTCGAGGTTCCCATATTTTCTAGACAATTGACTCACAGATCGCGCTGAGGTTGTCAGCCTTACGCTCCGGCCGGCAGCCCTTTACCCCCCAGGAAAATTCCTGGCACTCATTTCTGTTAGAGTTTGAGTCGAACCCGGGCCCATAATGCGCTGCGAGGTATTGTGTATATGCATGTGAACTGGTATATATGGTAATATATATGAATTAATATAATAAGGTAAGGTAAAGTTGTATCTGTGTACTGTCTTCGCTCGCTTGGAAACCGGGATCGTGGGTTCGAATCCCACTCAGGGCATGGATGTTTGTGTGCGTTTTTGTGTTTGTCTACAGGTAGAGGCCTTGCTACGAGCTGATCACTCGCCCAAGGAGTCCTACTGCATGTGTAAAATCTAGAAAAACCAAAGTGAACGGAGTTCATGGAGGTAGGCCTAAGCCCACTGGGGCTGTAGTGCCAAGGGGGGGAAAAAAGTTGTCCCTGTGCTTAACTAATTAAGCATTACGCCATTAAATCTTATGAAGGAGTGGATGTATAGATCCACATTTCCTTGACCTTGGCACTAGTTGGAGGTGAGTGGTCAGCTTCACGCACTATACACTTTACCTCCGGGCAAAGAGGACCAGATAACCATTGAATAGAAGGTTGGGTGGGCCCCAGAGGCGGTCTGGACGACGTGCGAAAGACAGAATTCTTGACCTTACCGGGAGTTGACCCTTAGGTCATCCAGCCCGTAGCCAGTCGCTGTACCGACTACGCTATCTCGACTCCTATTAATGTAAGTAGATTAGTAATTAAACGGATGAATATTTGACACTGAAACTCGGGTATACAATAAAGTATTAGGTAGATTGAAAAGAATTCAGTGACCTCAGCGGGAATGGGACCCGCGACCTTCCGGTTTGTAGCATAGTGACTCAACCAACTACGCTATCGCGTTGCCCCCTACCCTTCTATATGATGACGGAAAAGGATCGATTTCCGAACTTGTCCCTGTGCTTGACTGAGCACCATGAAGACGTATGGAGGGGAACGTAACGTATTCTTACCCTCGCAACTAGGTGCAAGTGAGTGGTCAGCTTCATGCCCCGGTCACGTACGGCACCCATTGTACACGAGATTTCACGAGCCTCCGAGCTGGTCTGTATGCGGCGCAGAAGAGAAAGCTCTCTTTACTCTGCTGAGATCTGAAGAGCACAACCCGTCCAGCCAGTAGCCGGTTGCCATACCGACTGCGCTATGTTGCGTTTCAGTACAGCCAAAATGATTGCCCCTGTCCAACATAATATTTGTATCAAACGCTCTTCGGTGTCAAGAGCGACTTTTTTAACTTTCCCCATTGTGGGACGGGGGACGGGGGTCACCTGCGTGCTCTGAGTCACCGACTCCCTAGTTGCTGTCTGCACGTGTGGAGTAGCAAATGACAGGTGTCAGTTT
Source organism: Cryptotermes secundus (assembly GCF_002891405.2). Lineage (NCBI taxonomy): Eukaryota > Metazoa > Arthropoda > Insecta > Blattodea > Kalotermitidae > Cryptotermes > Cryptotermes secundus. Next base: position 737,657 of record NW_019734967.1, on the reverse strand, counting down.
GCCGGCTGCACGTGGGGGGAGAGACGAATGACGAACAGGGGAGATTCCAAAAGCCACCTCAGTAGAGAAATCATTCGCCAGTTGCAGATCTAACCCTTCGAAGCACACTGGCTACTACATATACCACCTCATTAAACAATAAAAACACAGAATATATATGAGTATTTCTTACGGTTCTCATAATAGCAGCTATTTCCATAAATGGGTCGGTCCTTGTAACGCAGGACGTGGCTTTCTTGTGACAATGAAACGGATTTTTCAAACGTTATTTAAATGTGCGATGTGCTGTAACGGTTTAAAGTAACCGCAACAGCTGTGGCTCCTTTTGTATATCTACTACTTTAAATCAGGGACACGCCATAGCGTAGTTCGTTGAGATAGTATGAAGCCACCCTGAAGGCCGTGGGTTCGATTCCCGATGGGGGTCATTGGATTTTTCAATTGAACTAATCCTTGCAGCCGGACTATGGCCTTGGGATCGACTCAGCCTCTAACAGAAGTGAGTACCAGGAATCTTCCTGGAGTAAAAGGGCGGCCGGCGAGTAAGGCTTACACCCTCACCGTTATCTGTGAACTGATTGTCTAGAAAATATGGGAGCCTCGACGTCTCACAACCCTATAGGTCTCCACGGCCTGTTACAGAGATAGCTTTACTTTTAGAAACCTCTCAATTCACCCGACCTAGTTCATTGATATTGTCACAATTTATGTGACTATAGACGGGATATGAATTAGATTTTGGATTTACTGACACAACTGGGAACTACAAGTAATTACAAAACTATCGCTGATCTCCACACACTATAAAACACTGGCACACGCTAAGTCTTCTCAGTCTTCACTAGCCGTATCCTGGCAACGGATTTTATAACAGTCTCACTGTAACTACAGCACACATAGTCTTCTTTTCACAGCCGCATTTTTGCAACCAACTCTTTTCTTCACAGCCGGACTTTCAGTTCTCAACTGAAATAGATCGCCCATTACTTGGCAGTGGGTGTACATGTCACAATGGGTTTTGAGCTCCAAATCTTTCATGTAAGCCGCTAGCTCTGTACGTGACTTTGTTGCCAACCTCATTGTCATGTGACTCACTGGACCACGGAGACTGCAGACAAGCTGAAGGTTGGAATTCGAAAGAGGTAATGTTTTACTATGGGCGTTACATTTCAAATTCCTGTCACTCCCTCTCATTCAGGCGAAGGGCAATGATTGTGAAGGAAATACCGAACCGGAAGCGAGGGGGGATGTGATGACGTCACGGCGAAAGGTATCGTGACCTCCTGGACGCGACAATGGGGCATGTTTATATTATGTAGTTGTTTCCGGTTTGGGGAGATGAATGAGAGTTCTGAGGAAAGAAACCACCCAATCAACCGATGCTGCACTCGACAGAATCAAGTACAGCCTCACTCTAGTCAGGGCGACCAAACCCCATTTCGTTTCGAGCGCTTAACTCGAGGCAGCTGCTAACCAACCTAGGGGAAAAACTCCTGACTTGCATTCGCTAGGTGCTCGGTTCGCAGCTCGGTCTGTGGGCATCGGCCATCTTGATTGATGATTTTAATGGATTTCTTCAGTTCCCCAAGCAAATGCCGTGTTCGTACCCCTAACAGGTCACGACTGTTCCTTCCAAATCCCTTCAAACTCAGTATTCATCTGTCATTCTAACATTCGACGCCACTTAACTACTGACAGCGTCGCGTAAGGAAACATTCATCATATTTCGGAGGCTTGGTGACAATCGTAACATCAGTTGTGTAATCAGCACTCACTGATCCTGAGTCAGTTCTTGGGTCCTCGCACCGTGTGAACATGTGCTATATTCGGACGTTTCGGAGGTATAGAAAATATGGGAGCCTCGACGTCTCACATATATATATTCCGTGTATACATATATATATGTATGTATACACGGAATCTCACTCCCCTTGCCGACTTGGAATTTGAACATGGTTGCAGAGATGCCAACCGCCCTACAATGACGCAGGCAACAACGAGAGACACAAATATTTCCCGACTTTTACGGTATCCTAAGCTTCAATGCTTGCAACTGGACCCTATGAGGCAATTTAATCCAATCCACATCCTCACACCCTACATCCTTAAGGTAAAGGAAGATTTGCCCTCTGTTTAATGAAGTACCGTGCAATGAAGATGGAGGTGTAGCTCCACGCATTCTAATCTTGGACACTGGGTGGCGGTGAGAGATCAGCTTTACACTCCTGCCGCTTTACCGCCGCAGGGAGAATTATTCCCCGGTATCCATTTCATAGAAAGCTGAGAGGGCCCTTATGGCCAGTATTGGATGTGGAGAGAAAGGAAAAGCCTCTTGCTCCTGCCGGGAATTAACCCCGATCCCTCGGTTGTCCAGCCGGTAGCCTCATCACTATTCCTACTGAGCTATGACGGCTTCATATTTCTTTACGTCAAACTTTAATATTTTACTTCTATTAACCCTTGTGATGCTGAACAATTAATCTCTAGATTAGAGGTTTGCAAACCAGTGGCTATTTTTTTCTCCAATGCGTGCTGCATGTTCCACCAACCTTGACCTACTCAATTCTACCGCCCAAATGCGGAGTACAAATTATGAGACTACGCGAGTGAAGCTGTAGGCTCGCATTCAGGAGGTCCTTGTTCCGAATCTCTGCTGGGACACCTGTTAAAGTAAGGTTCTCTGAGCGGCCTCCGTAGTCTAGGGGTAACGTTCCCACCTCATCACTCAAAGTACGGGGGTTCAAACCCGGCGGAAAAATTCAGGGAACAAGTCCTCCGGGAGAGACTTTAAGCCGTGGGTCCCGTGTCGTAGATTTACGGCACGTAAAAGATCCTCATGTCTCTAGGGAGACCTCTGAGCAAAATTAGGCAAAAAGTTTCCCGCCCAAGTAGTTTCCAATGACTCCGGTAGATGGGGAAGCGGCGGGTACTAGTGCCAGAAGAGGGGCCAAACTCACTGGCTAAACGGTGCTGACAGCGAGCACCAGTACCGGAAGGGTATGGCGAATGGTAGAATATCAAAGGGGGACGTACAATAGATCAACCACTGGTCGCGGTGCATGGGGAAACCCACCCCCTCCAATAATGAATGAAATGAATGAAGGTTCTCTGTGGTCTTCCTCAGTCCCTCTGGATAGTACCTCAGTTGGACTAGGACCGGTTCCTTCGAAATCCTTTCCAATCAATCAATCATTATCACTCATCACTCGACGCTATACTGAGGGCATCGTAAAGTAGCCAAAATGTTGTTCCTCTTTATGTAACGATCTCCACCTCCTGTTTTTTCTTCCATCTCTAACATACAAAAACAAACTCCGTGGTTTTAGTCCGCAAGCGAGCCTTACCGACCGACCGACCGACCGCCGCTTGTCGGCGAAGTTATTGCCAACTTCAGAGGATAGAGGGTGTCGCGTGGTCAGCGCAACGAATCCCCACGGCCGTTAATCTCGGTTTTCCAGACCGGAGCCGCTATTTCCTTGAAACAGCTCCTCAGTTATCCTCACGAGGCTGAATGGATCCCGTTCCAGACCCACTACTCCTAAGAACATCTGGTAGCGCCGGGAATCGAACCCGGACCTCTGGATCTGTAGCCAGGAACTCTGACCACTAGACCACAGAGGCGGTCATTCATCTCTAACAGCCTGTACGAGTATATTTGTATTTCTTTCAACAGCAAGAACCAGACACAAGCTTGTACTCGTAACGTTTCTGTAACAAACTATTGGACAAGGGCGGCTGGAATGAGCCTCGCGTGACTCAGTATCTAACTGGTTCATGAAGGAGAGCAGCAAAACAAAACGAGTACTACATTCTTGGATGTGACGCCGTGTAGTTCTGTACGTTCACAAACATTAGGAAAGTATTCATTGTCTCCAGTTTCAGTGTTGAAGAGTAAACCAAGCTAGCAACCACCAAGGTGTTAAGTGTTACTGGTCGCTTCCTTACGGCTCAGATGTTTGCAGGGCCATATTTTGCTGGTGTTGAAGACAGGCAGACGAAATGGGTTCGACATCTATGTGTCTCAATTCTGTTCGCCTAGTTAGTGTCTATAATAATGTTGCCGGTATTTGAAGTAGGGACCGAAGTGAACGGAGAAGTTCATGGAGGTAGGCCTAGGTCCACTGGGGCTGTAGTGCAAAAAAAAAATCTGAAGCAGGGACCGAAGTGAACGGAGAAGTTCATGGAGGTAGGCCTAGGCTCACGGGGGCTGTAGTGTCAAGGAAAAAAATTGAAGCAGGGACTGAAGTGAACGGAGAAGTTCATGGAGGTAGGCCTAGGCCCACTGGGGCTGTAGTGTCAAGGAAAAAAATTGAAGCAGGGACTGAAGTGAACGGAGAAGTTCATGGAGGTAGGCCTAGGCCCACTGGGGCTGTAGTGCCAAGGAAAAAAATTGAAGCAGGGACAGAAGTGAACGGAGAAGTTCATGGAGGTAGGCCTAGGCCCACTGGGGCTGTAGTGCCAAGGAAAAAAAATTATGCGGGGACCGAAGTGAACGGAGAAGTTCATAGAGGTAGGCCTAGGCCCACTGGGGCTGTAGTGTCAAGGAAAAAAATTGAAGCAGGGACCGAAGTGAACGGAGAAGTTCATGGAGGTAGGCCTAGGCCCACTGGGGCTGTAGTGCCAAGGAAAAAAAATTATGCGGGGACCGAAGTGAACGGAGAAGTTCATAGAGGTAGGCCTAGGCCCACTGGGGCTGTAGTGCCAAGGGAAAAAAATTGAAGCAGGGACAGCTGATTAACAAGATCCCGGAGGAAAAGAAAACAAATATATAGGTTCTCTCTGAAGCCTGAAATTAATCTAAACGACAAGTAAAATTAATTTCCTACATGGTGTAAATGGGACGGCAATATTAAAATAGAAGGGATTTATCTGGCTAAGGATATGAACGAGTGGCGGGCTCTTGGCATCAACGTAATGAAGTTTTGTGTTTCACAAAATGCTCAGTATTTCTTGAGTAGCTGAGCCACTATTAGCTGCTCGCGTAATACTCTCTTTCATGAATCTACCGCAGAGAAAACACGCTCAGTTTTCACTACCACGACCAACCCGTTTATACTGTTTAGGGAAACAACCGTTGTTTACTATGAGAACCACACGAAGCACGTATATACATCCTCTGGGCGCTGTTTGCTTTTTGAAGTTTGCTGTCAGTAAATCAAGCTTTATGTCGTGTCGGACTATCTATTAATGTGATTAAATTAATTAAATTTAAAAATATGCATAGAAGCGCTCGTGGCCTGATTTTAGGTTCTATCCTGGAATTTGCCTGGAGGAATCAAGGAAAACCACGAAAAATCTCCGTCAGGAGAGTTTGTATTCCAGTGACATTCGAACCGGGCACTTCAGAGTACAACTAGCTTTACCGCTTGATCCAACTTGCTCATTATGTTCACTGTGTTCTTTATCGTTAAATCTTATGGTACATATGATAAAAACTGAGCTCTGAATAGAGTTATATCCATATAAAGGGCATTCAGTAACTTTCAGTTTATTTGTTCGTGGGAACAGAAGCAAACTGACTGAGCGTCTCTGTTAGCTGTCACGTTATTCCGTCTATCTCTAAGATAGAAACAACTGAAGTGACAGCAAGATGTATGAGCCAATACTGTATGACGCACGAAGGGAGGTACATTAAAGGAAAGACTAGCGTTGCCGGGGAGACAACAGACCAGCGCAGGTGTATCTACTAACAATGGCTGTCCTACTTGTTTGGAACATACTTTCTATACATCCTACCTCATTCCTGTGAGAGGTCTTGGTTTGCCAACTCAAGAAGCCATTCAGAATTATCGAGATTTTGGACTTTATCCATTGTCCATATTCTAAAAACTAGAGAACACAACGTTTCTGTCCTCAGGTAAAAGGGTGGAAGACATCCACTCTGTTGGATTCTTATGAAAGAGCTAACCTCAATCACTGGACCTATTTCCATGAACCCCTTCTTCTATTATCAGTTTTGCGTCCCTACATAAGTTACGGGACCAGATATAAAATAACATTTCTTTATTTTATTCAGTAGCCTTTCACAATGTATGTATATAATAACTACAGTTTCTACATTAAGTCATTATATTAATAAAATATTCTCCATACAATATGGCGCTAAAATACGAGGGCTATTTGGAAAGTAACTTTCGTTTATTTCAGGCAACTAATGTAGGAACTGGGGAGAGCTCGCGAATACGAGGTAGCGTCACATAATTCATTGCCTTGTAAACCGTCCCATAACTGGCCACCTAGTGTTTGTTCTTGTCTCTACAGAGTGCGTTACCGTGTTTCTTGCGATTGGTAAAGCCGTCAGCTGCGAAATTCGCACTGTTATCCGCTTTCTTCATGCTAAAGACACGAGTGCTGCGGAAATCCATCGTGAATTACGCGCGGTTTGCAACTAAAATACAGGGGGGTTCAAAAAATTGTACTCACTATTTGATAGTCAATATCTTTGGAATAAAATGACATGTAGTTACAATTCTTGCGCGGTAGTGCAGTGTAATGTTTTCTCAACAGATGGTGCAGGTCACATGAATCACGTGAGTGTCGTGCTGCTTGCGCGCTGCGAGCAGAAGACAGCAGCAACAATGGCTGAATGGTTGTTCTTTGAGCAACGCAAGGCTGTACTGAAGTGGTACTGGAAGTACGGAAACATTACAGAGCTACAACGACAATGGCAGAATGAGTTTGCAACTCAGCCACGAACAGCTCCTGTAAATCCACACGTTCGCATGGGCAAGGAAGTGAATCTACCGGGTGTTAATGTGTGGTGTGGTCTGTCATCGCGCGGTTTGATTGGTCCTTTCTTCTTTGAAGGTACCGTAACTGGTCAGGTGTATCTCGATATGCTTCAGACATCGATTTTCCCTGTCATTCGAGAGCTGTCTGGAGATGAGAGAGTTTACCTACAACAAGATGGTGCTCCACATAACTACCATCGAGATATCAGGACGTACTTGGATTACACTCTACCTGGACGATGGATAGGTCAAAGAGGTGCTATTGAGTACCCACCACGGTCTCCAGACCTAACACCTCTCGACTTCTACCTATGGGGAATCTTGAAGGATGAAGTTTATCGACAAAAGCCAGCTACACTGAACGCGCTACGAGAAACCATGGAAGTATTGTGTGCAGCCATCACACCGGACACACTGACAGTCGTAGTTCACTCAGCAGTTCGGTGGCATCGATGCTATTCAGCCGCTGATGGTGGTCACTTCAAACACATACAATGACTCTCTCTCTCTCTCTGCGCAAGAATTGTAACTACATGTCATTTTGTTCCAAAGATATTGACTGTCAGAGTGAGTACATTCTTTTGGACCCCTCTGTATAACGAGTGAAGAAACTGTAAGGCAATGGTGCAGAATGTTCAAAGATGGGCGAACACATGTTCACGATGAAGAGCGAAGTGGTGGGCCATCTGTAGCGAGTGATGAACTTGTTCAAAATGTTGGCCCAAAAATTTGTGAAAGAATGCGCTTCATAATTTCAGAATTTTCGTGTGAATGTCCACAAAATTCATTAACTCTTCTGTATGATATTATCACAATTAGGCTATGCTGTCACAAGTTTTGCACAATATGGGCTCTGAAAGTACTCAAGGGCAGGCACAAAACACTTCGGCTTTGACTTTTTTAGAGCGAAATCACAAAGACGGCAATGAATTTCTCAGTCACATCCTACGAATGATGTGTGATGAAACCTAGGTTTCATTTGTGAATGTTGAAACAAAAAGCTGTACAAAGCAGTGGATGCACACACATTCACCAAAAAAGCCGAAAAATTTTAACAACGCTGTCTATCAGAAAGCTGATGGCAACTATCTTTTGGGGACAGGAAAGGAGTCCTGATGGTGAAATTCATGCAACAAGAGACCACGATAATGTCAGAAGTGTATTGCGAAACACTAAAAAAACTGCATAGGGACTTTCAAAACAAAAGACGTGGAATGCTGACATCCGGTGTACGAGTAGTGCTCCACCATTACAATGGGTGTCCGCATACAATACAGCTGCTAGCACTCGAGAACTGCTGAAGCATTTCAACTGGGAGTTGTCTGACAACACTCCTTAAAGCCCTGATCTCGCTCCGAACTACCACCTGTTTACCTGCCTGAAGGGCTGGTCAGAATCACAGTGCTTCAGAAATAATGAGGAGCTGATGGAAGGTGTCAAAACATGGCTGGGCTCACAGGCGGCAGACTTCTCTGGTACAGGCATACATAAACGTATTTCACGATACTACAAGTGCCTCAGTTCCGGTAGTGACTACGTTGAGAAGCTGCTTCAGATGTACGTAATAATATTGTTTTGTTTTTTTCTCATTGCATTGTTTGTTAACAGCTTACTGGAGATTACTTTTCGAATAGCTCCCGTACTATATTACTATAAAAACAGTTTTTCAAGAAAATAAAATATATTATTAGCCCCGAAGTGAGCTTAGATACAATTTACAAATTCATTTTCTGTTTCATATAAAAAATAACATTTTTCCTTCACTGAGACCAATCGGTTGATCACTGTTTCTTCTCAAAATCATAAGGAAAACACAAATGCACTCTGCGGGGAATATGCTGCGATCCTGGACGTAAAAGTCGATGGCAAATACAATAACCATGCCAGTTAAAGGGATAGAAAAATGTCAGTTAATTAAATGTTATAACAAAAATAGAATATATCACAAGTAAAACGAAATGTAAATAGAGTAGGAAGTATGGAAAGGGAACTCCCAACAGAGAGAGACATATTTGCGAATTTTAGTGCCTACTTCGAAATTAGAGTACCGATGGGGAAATGTTTTCACACATCAAAATACTGAGTAAAGCGGGCACTCAAATACATACAGTTAACTAGATATCTAACTAAACTGACCGACAAATTAACAGACACTAACTCACTAATTCCATGGGGCAACCGAACAAGCTGGTCTAGCGGCAGTGTTTTAGACTTTTAACTGAAAGGAACTCTGTTCAAATCTGGGCCGGGACACTGTCTATCCTTACTGGGGGTGTCCGGCGTTTTCCTCAGTTCCTCCATGCAAGTGAAGGGACAGCGCCTTGATTAGATCTTCCTGAGAAGCTTAGAGCCGTTAAGCTATTCACGAGATTACCTGCGATTTGTGGAACTCGAAAGTTCATTACCGTGTTCACAAGAGCAATGCGGCCAGAATGGTACAAGGAATTGTATCATTCATCCACTTTCGGCACTCCAACTGTTTATAATAGTGTACGTGTTGTATTTGCTCCCTACTCCCCTGCGCAACCCCTTTAACGTGATGGGGAGGTCTGCATGCTTTGATCCTCTGGAGAGCTATATGTATGCTGACGGGGCTGTCCGCATGCTAGTCAGGTCGGAAGGTTGCAGGTTTCGACGTCAGGCTCAACTAGGGAAACAACATATGAATGCAGTATGGGAACCTGTCGTAAAGGAAGCCAAGTTCCTTATAGGAACGCACAGCAATGGAGAAAGAAAGCCCTGAATTGACTATTAAAGCCTGGTTATGTTTCGAGAATTTCCGCCAGACGGTGTTGCAAGAAGGGAAGCCCCGGGAACAGTCATGAGTTCATTTGCCATCACGCGACTAGCAACAGAATTTTGCGATAGCACAAGCGCTCCGGTCATAAGGCCAATCAATAACAGAACTCGTAAGTGTACAGAACACGCGTGTTCCACAGAGAAGCAGTTCTTTGCTCTGCATCATTTCTCTATTTTTCACTTTTCTTCCTCCTTTTCTCACCTTTAATCTCACCTTCACTTCTTGTCCTTATTAAAGCAGTCCATTAAGCAATCAGGCTATGTGCTGGCCAGCAGGTGAAACACTGTTCGATTCTTGGCAGGGACAAGAGAGTTTTTCTGTTTTCGCAGGCGTCCAGACTGACCCTAGATTCCATCTAAACTTATACGTAATGGATATTGGAGTGTAATTTACCCCGGTGTTACAAGACCGGCTTCCAGAGACTATCATTGAATGTCATCTAATGCAGAAGTTAAGAATAAATGGGATCAATACCTTCATCCCCCATCCGCCTTTATTACGTGGTGCTTAATGAAGTATGGTAACTAGTTCCATTAAAAGAGTCGGTGCTATTTTGCCGTTAGTCAGGCTTCTGTGTCTGTAACTAGAATGTTCCTTCTCAAATAATTCGTCACTACAGCACAGAAAGAAAGCCTATAAACACAGAACTGAATATTCAAGCAGACAACTCTCCCTCATTTTCCTGGTTTTCCTTTCCTTTACAACGAGAAAGTATCCTCGCACAGAATCTGAGGTTCTCACAGCAGTGGTTACGAAGAGTTATTTCTTCCAGCATAAACAACGTGAGTCATGTGAAAATAAAGCGACGTTCCGGAGGAACATACCGCGTCAATCTTCGCGACCGAGAAGTAAGACAAGCAAGAAACGAGCATGAAGCCGGCACGAAACAGAGTTCTGGTGTGTTCTTCGACACTAAAGATTGAAACGCTTATGTTCCTCCGAAACGTCGGTTCACTTACACCGTGCTACACGGTATCATATCACAGACGATAGAACTCTACAGAGACAATTATATATTAGTTTTTCCATCCTGAAGATGGGGGCAGTATTTTTCTCTCAAAAGTTGATATACTCCTCCAAGGTACACGGAGTCTCAACCCGAAAGGCTGCAATCGGAATTCTGTATTTCTCTTCCCTTTAAGGAAACAGGCTGTGAAAGCAAAACCAATTCGTTTGGGCCTTGTCGAGTGGTGGACCCTATTGAATCTTTGTCTTCGGGTCTCACAAGAGGCGTAGACTGTCTTGATTTGCTGAGCGACTATTCTCAGTCACAAACAAATATGAATTTGCGCCATCAGAGAGTGACGTAGGTCGTTACGTCATAATTATAAAGTTATTAGACTCTGTTTTCATCATACTGTGACATGTAGACCGGTTACTAGGCAACGGCCGCGAAATAAGCAACTATACAGCGGCCGTTACTAGGCATCGGTCCATAAACAAGAACAGATGAAAGGTGTTTTCTGTGCGGCCCGTGCCGAGATATTACAAGCAAGACAAGTTAGGAGCTGCAGTCAGATAACCACTGGGGTTCCACTGTTGTGATAGTCGAGGCTGGGGACAGTTCGGGAAGCCAGGAGAAGGCGAACGTCCATCGTTTTATGCCGCTACTAAGCAACGGCCAATGAAGACTTAACAGACTGAAAAGACCTGGTGTGTCCGATCGTGATCTGTGGAGTACGTAGAACAGTGTCAGCATAATCCTTATTTGTAGTTACGACTTCTAAGAGTTCAGTAAATCCGATTACCAATCCAAACCCCGTATATAGTCACACTAAGTCACGTGACGATGCTATGAGTACCAAAATCGGTATACTCATGATCTTGTTGAGCACACAGGGCCCATATCCTGTGAGGCTCTTCTCATGACATGACGTGGCCCCCGAGATACTTCATACACAATAAATGAAGGAGTTCTCTGTCCTGCGCGTTATTTGTCAGCGGGAGGCGGAACTGTGTTTAAGGGAGCTCGGTGGGTGCGAAAGAATGCAAATAGGGTATGCGGAAAAAGGTAATTTTGATACCAGAACAAGTAATTTCGTCTTCCATTTCCGTTTTGAGCACTACATTTGAGTACAATTTACCGGATTTCTTGGGATGAGGGGCTTGGTCGTGTCTAATATTTTAGTGTCTACCGAAAACTGACGACGACGAAAATCTCCCAAATAACGGAATTAACACCAAAAAGACACAACAGGAAACGCAACTGTCGTAAGACACTTAGATATAGAAACTCTGGCAGCCAATACACAAAATAAAAAACAACACATAACAAAAGCCCATAACCAAGATGTGGACATGCGTGGAGAGGCATACTCGTGGACAGACATTATAACTCCTTACCGACATTCGAAATTAATTATGAAATGAAGATAAGTGCACAGCCCACGTCACGAGACTAACATAGCAATTTGTACAGAAGTTTAGAAATTAAGCTAAGGCAGACATCGCCCAATATCGAATACAGTAATAACAGTTTCATAAGAAGGATGTAAAGTGGGCTGAAGGTGACAGGTCTAGTTGGAGCATATTGATGATATAAGCCATGTAGCTATATTACTGACTACAGTTGTGTACACATCTTGTGTGGGTAGTATATATAGACATATTATGTAAGATTTGGGGCTTTCACGGCGGTGACTATGAAGAAAGCAGTCTTCTGGGATTTGGCACCGTGTATATGTGGTGTTAACCGACGTTCCTCCGAAACGTCGGTTAACACCACATATACACGGTGCCAAATCCCAGAAGACTGCTTTCTTCATAGTCACCGCCGTGAAAGCCCCAAATCTTACATAATATGTCTATATATACTACCCACACAAGATGTGTACACAACTGTAGTCAGTAATATAGNTCAGTTGAAAGTCAACCGAAGTTTCGGAGGGACATGTCGCCTCCATTTTCAGGGTTGAAGAGCAAGCTAAACAAGAAACCGACACAAAACAAAGAGCATGATAATTTCTTTCCTGGCTCATATTTCAACCTTGAAAATATAGGTGACATGTTTCTTCGAAAAGTCGGTTGACTTTCAACAAAATATACGTCTTCAAATCCAAGAACAAAACTCTTTATATTCAGCGATGTAAGAAC
>NW_019734967.1:603363-724946 GCF_002891405.2 Cryptotermes secundus | reverse complement strand
GCTTTCTGAAACCAGAAGCCGACCGACTGCTAGGATACCATATGGCAGTGTTTCCAAAGTTGGGGGACGGCTCAACTGGCGGGGGGGGAGGTGGTTATGAGGGTGGCGACATATTTTAAGAAAGTTGCATCGAAAGGCCGTATTTATGACATTTGTCAGAATCTCAGATAATTACTTAATTTCTTTCTCTTTTTTTGTAAACATTTGTAATGAGTTTGATCGACGCGTTGCCAGGCAACAGCTCTGTAAACACTGTCCAACATGCAACAATAAAGGAAGCTGTCTTTTCTGTAGATCCAACCGACGCGTCAATAGACTGGCTGGATAGAGATCACGTAGTGTTTACTGTAGGTCTGTGTCCGTGCTTCGGCTATATAAGTGAGCAGAATTCATAAGCTGAGTAATAGCGGCAGAAACACGCAAACAAGAGGATAGCAGTAAGCTGAAGGAGTACAGCAAGCAAGCAGTAAGCTTGAAGAGTTCAAGAAGTCAGCCTGTGAAGATATAACATGTGATTGAAGATTTTATGTGTGCTACAGTTAGTGGTATTAGGATTTAAGGAAACTTTTACAGTTCCCGTGTTATAAACCCGTGAAGACTAGTGCAGAGAGACTGAAGAGATTAGCGTGGAGTGCTTTGTAGTGTGAAAGTCAGTAACAGTGTTATAATTATTTGTAGTTACGACAATGTTCATAAAATATATCCTGTTACTTGATGAAAACCTCAAATGTTTTATATAGATTATAATAACAACTGAGGAAGGTCTTCTGTGTACACACACAAACACGAAGTTAGGGAGGAGGATGCGACGAATCTTTGTCGAGTTGACGGGCGCCGTTTTACAGAATGTCCCGATATTTTATGACATGTTTTACAGCAAGGTTTCTGGACATCAGAATGACTAAAACCGTTGCATGAATATGTGTTCTGAGAGCCTTTCTCAAACAAAATTTTGAGTGTGTTTAGGTGCGGTAAGGCTGAGTCCGTCTGCTATTCAGGCCATTAATATGCCCACCGTACCAGTCCCGTTTGATGAATGAGTAGGAACTAGTCAGCCGAACAGGAACTGGTCTCAGTTCCAACTTCGTCCACCACAAATCCCTCATATCCTGACGTGGGATAGAATCTGGAACACTGCGGTGGGAGACCCTCAAACACTTACAACTCTTCTAATTCCTACTTCCATAGTTACACTTTAAATACTTCCTGAATTTGACGGGTTGCTTATAAGAAGAAACACAAAAGAGACATTAATGGTATCTTCATTTCTACTTTCTTACATGAGGTGCTTAAAATTGCCTACATGATGACGGATCCACAACTCAGCTCCGCGCGAAAAAAAAGTAACTCGCAGGCGTTCGAAGATTCCGGGTGTGTTCCTTATTTCACTTGCAAATCACTGAATTCGACGTCATAGTTCCGCTATGCTACACATATCTTGGATTTCAAATATCCCACCCCACACAGATAAATCGACAAGATTCAAGTCAGGTGAGCGTGTGGGCCAGGAAACGGGAGGTCACGTCCACGACAAATTCAGGACAATTATCGTACAGCTACTGACGTCCGTTAGGACTGCATTGTGGTGAAACGCCTGCGGTTCAAGCCGCATGTGAAGACAAGTACGGCTGGGCACATCTTCCAATATTTGAAGAAAATTAAGGTAATCGTTGCCACTAACTCTTTCCGGCGAAACGTGAAGGTCTTTGAGGCAGTTACCAAATTCCAGTCCACAGGTTGACGGAAAACTCTCTTTGCTGTTGGCGAGATCACATTACGTGAGGACTTTCATCCGACCACACATGTTCGCAGTGAATACTGGTGACCCTAGCCCTACTGGAACACGACTGGTCCTGCTCTGCCTTAAACACGGGGACTTCGAGGGGCTGTTGCAGAATGCACTAACAGGTGCATCATGTAACACTAACCCTCTTGCAAAACGGCCTCCGTAGTCTAGAGGTAACGTTCCCACCTCATGACTCGTGGTACGCGAGTTCAAACCCGGCGGAGGTCGTGGAATTTTTAAGGGCGGAAAAATTCAGGGAACAAGTCCTCCGGGAGGGACTTTAAGCCGTGGGTCCCGTGTCGTAGCTTTACGGCACGTAAAAGAACCTCATATCTTCAAAGGAGGTCACTGAGCCAAATTCAAGGACATTTCCCGCCCAACAGTAATCTCTAACACCTTTGATAGATGGGTGAAGCATTATAGATACCGCTAAGCCAGTAGAGGCCGAACTCGCTGGCTCGGTCGGGACTGATGGTACGCACCAATATCGATAGGGTATAGAGACTGGTAGAATATCATAGAGGGAAGCACAATGGACCAATACTGGTCTAAGTGCATGGGGAAACCCACCCTCTCCAATAACTACCTAACTAACTAACTAACCCTCTCGCAAACCGAATGTGGCAGGGTACAGCTGCAAAACGTCTGGTACTGACGACAGGCTGTCACAGACCTCGAGGATCTGCTCTTCCACCCCCACATGACGTACAGAACGCAAACTGCCAACTTATCACATTGCATTACCGTCTCTCAGAGTCGGCAGTCAGCAGATATGCAATTAAGGCAATCTGGCCGTCTCCGATTGGAACATTTTCCTCTGTACCTTATAACAGCATTTGTAGCGTTTCCGCTGCACTATCCTAGCACGGGACGCATATCCGCTAATTCAGTAAATGAACAGACACTTCCCATGTTGGATCGGCATGTGAGGTGCTGTCCCAAGCTTAGAGTGCTTCAGACCGACTCGAAATGTAAGTTATGTACTTATTACTGTTTGCCTACTTTACGGTATTACGTATTCGAAGTAAGACTGTGAGGTACTATCAACACAAAGTTTGGCATCAAATAGACCTGCAGCACCTCCATACGGGACAAATAAAATGCTCTCGGAATGTCTGTTTTTCAGAATGGACAGCGCGGGCTCACAGGTTCTGATGGTTATGTAAGCAGGACAAGTTGGTTGTGAGTTGTTGCTGTGAGAAGCTGGTAGTTGAGGACGGGGAGGGTTCGGAAACCCAGAGGAAGGGGGAAGACAGCCTTTGGAAGCCGCTACTGAGCAACGGCTAGTGAAGACTGTAGCAGACTGAGAAGAACTAGTGTGTTCTGTAGTAGCTTATGAAGTGTGTAGAACAGTGAGAACATAATCCTTACTTGTAGTTAGGAATTGTAAGAGTTCGGTAAATCGATTACCAATTCAAATTCCGTCTACAGTCAATAAATCACGTGACACTATGTTGGAGATACAATAGTACAATAGTACAGTTATAATGATGACGCAACGATCTACCTTCATACCTTGATAATGACGCACTCTGAATATGTTTTAGACACGCAATATCACAATTTATAAGCACTTCTTTCAACCTGGAACTTGAAAGCAACCGATCGTTGATAAATTATCATAGCAAAGTCGGGAGGTCGGTCGGTTAAAACGCTAATGGTACTCGGCAACACAGTAATTCTTGGTTTCGAGTCTCGTCGGGATCCTTCTCTGCTAGACATGTACGTGTTTACAAACGGAGGGGAGGAAGTGTCCGACTATTACGGGCCACTCGTCCTCTACTGGAGGGGGGGGGGGCTCGAGCGAACCCTCACAAACTTTCGCCATGGGGCGCTCAATATAACAGTTCTCAGCCTGTCAGGATCAGAGCAAAACCAAGCAGAACTGGATACGTTCTCGTTTTGCATTCTCGTATCGTCGCAACCTTCCATTATATCACCAAACTGCTCTTAATCATTCGCCTCCATGTGGTAGAGAAGTTACGAATGCATGGAACTATACCTCCAGTCCCCCTATACATCCCTAGGGCGTGGTGTTTATCTGAACACAAGGTCTACTTTATTTATGTTCACCGTTATGGGTGAAGAAAGGGTGAGGACCGCTGCACTGCACTGCGCTACCTCGACCTTGTGCCCCATATTTTTGTGCCTTTATGTTCAATATATGAACAACGGTGATACTTCAGTTGGTGCAGCGATTAGACTAAGGGCTGGAAGACCGAGGACCCTGGGTTTCATTCCTGGCCGGAGCAAAACTTCTTCTTTTCTCAATAGCGTCCACAATGGTTCTGGGGTCATCCAAGCTTCATTTACAAGGGCACTTGTGGGTAAAGCGGAGGTAACGTGAAGCTGAGAATCAGCTCCACTAGTGCCAAGGTTACGAATAGCGGAAGTATGGCTTAGGACTAAGGCGTTCAAGAACAGAGGCACCTTTACCTTACGGTCGCTATTACAAGTTGGAATTGCACTGGGTCTTGTTACACGTCGTCACTTGTGGCATGGTTCATAAGCAAACGTTCGAAGAGGGAGTGGTGGGCGATACATGTAGAACGAGCCAGGAGATAAGAAACGCCTACTCTACAAACAGGAAGAGGCAAGTTGTGCGACCTGAACACAGAAGTGAGGATAATGCTGGGATTCTTGGGTATGACAGTGTTGAGCAGATCCGAACTGCTTAGCATAGGGTCCACTGACGCTGCTTTGTGAACATGAAGGGGGCTAATGAATCCTGGGTCATATATACACGTCGGTTTTATATCAGCTTCTCGGCGAACATTCTGTTCTATGGAGTTACTTTGGAATATCTTCGTTGCATGCATCCTGTTGTGTAGGATAATTAACGGGAAAAGGTTTGGCCGTCGACCCAACAGTATTCAATTAAATAACCCAAGGTTAACTCTGAACAATCGGTTTATTTCAGTGGCTACTACATGTTTCGGTCCTCATGGGGCCATCATCAGGTAGTTCTACAAATAAATCTGCAGTTAAATGAATGCCCAATATGGATCTATATTGGTGCAATGCATAAGTCATATAGTACACTCGCGTATATATCATAAAGTTAAAATTATGTACATTAAAATAATGCTGTACGTTAAAATTTTAGTATTAAAAAGTTGTCATTTTAATACTACGAAACGTGTTGTGTCCACGTGGATCCATTTTAGATATTCAATTAACTACGTAGGTATTTTTAGAACTACCTGACGACTGCCCATTGAGGATCGAAACATGTAGTAGCCACGTAAATAAACCAACTGTTCAGAGTTACCTCGGTTTATTTAATTAAATATTTTTGTATCGACTTCCAAATCTTTTCCCGTTACTTTGGAATAGCTCAGGCCGTTAGTCGCCGTCTTCTGCCAGCGGAGATCTGGGTTCAATCTCAGGATAGTCCGTGTAGGATTTGTGATGGACAAATAAACATTGGGGCTGGTTTCGCTCCTGGTTCTTTGGCATCTTACTGCCAATTATTCCTACAATACTCCATCCGTCGTCAAGGACTCGTACAGTAGTAACATCTGAGGCAGCTGTAGCGAGGACTCGGTCTAAACCCATTCATAAATCGATGCCAAGACATCGCGTGCGCGTCCTCGCACTGAGGGCGGGCCGTCATGTTCCTAAGCATGGCCCCTATAAACGACTGAATTTAACAAAGCCGCTAGAGCCTTTTTCGAGAGAATCAAAACTGTGTTTTGGGGACTATCTCCAGATGAAGTGAAAAGGATTTGCAAGGATGCGATTGTAGTATCCCAGGGGAACTACTAAAAACAACACCACACGCTGTGGAGGAAACACGCAAGCCAGGGGCATATGGCAGTCATAACTGAAAGATAGGCTACGAACGTGAGGGGCACGCTGACGAGACAAAACACCCTGGACAGACATATGTTTATGAGCAATGGACGACACCCCATGTGAGGTGAAATAATATGCACCAAAATAACGTGGGTATAATAGAAACTTTAAAGGATCTCATCTGGTTTTACCTTGAAAAGAGGACTACAGCGTGTCATTTTAACACGGACTAAGACAGTGTTTCAGCTTTAACACAATTTAATAAAATAATTGTAACATATCAAGACACCTGAAGATGGCCGTTTGGAGCCCAAACATGTAGTGTCAAAGTGTATAATGTTAAACTAAAATTAGAATTAAGTAGTGAATAAACAAGTGTTGTAATATTGACGGACGACAAATATATGGACGTTAAGTTAAACAATTGCAACAGAACGCTGAAATACAGAAATACAAAATTATGGAAAACAGGATAGGCCGCGCCATAGCTGAAGCGGTTAGTCGCTTGGTTCTCACCGCGGCGGCCCGGGTTCGATCCCGGGTCTGGTCAAGGGGAATTTGTGGTGGACAGTGTGGCGCTGGGGCAGGTTTTCTCCGAGTACTTCGGCTTCCCCTGCCAATCTTCATTCCACCAAATTCTCCATCATAATCACCGGGGCAGGCTACAATAGGCCAATCAGTGGCCGCCGTGCCGAGTGGACCCAGTTGGGTTGAGCTAGATAAATCCAGTCTATACCACCCAATTTTATTTATCTGAGATTCATTTTAATACGTGTATTATGCTCTCAACTACATCTTAGTTATTTTACTGTCAGCTTTTCCCACCAAAAACCTGCGTACAATACAATAGTCAGCATTGACCTAAAGGAAACAGGCGAAGAGAAGTAGTGAGCACCAAGCCAGTAAGGCGTTTATGGAATGTGTAGATAAAATTCCATTCACATAGGCATTAGGCAGAGCTGATTAACACTTCTCCGTTTTGTCACCAGGAAAGAGCCAGTCTGATCTGGATGGAAACACGCGAATTCTGCTATTTGCCAATGTCAGAGCTATTGCTGTTGGACCTGGTGGGAGTCTACACGATAAATTATGCAGTGAACCTACTACACGCGCGCACTTGTTTGACAAAGTGAAGTTCAAGAGAACAACATCGCAGCTAACAAGAACAGGCAACGTCATGATCAATGTCATGACAATGTCATGTGTTCGCAATATAACGGTAGGGTTACACCGCCTCTGTCTCCACATGCGCAGAAAGCATCACACTGAATGCTGCGCCTTTACGTTCCTCCACGAGAGGCCTGCACCAAGATGGTGCGAGGCCTCATTTTTCAGGACAAACTGTCACATGTAGGGGTGGCTATTAGAGGAGGTTTGGAATTGAAAATTGGATTTATTGACCCAATTCTGAACTGTTCGTACAAGTACTTACAGTGCTACTGCGAATCTTCACGCTTTACACTTCACTGTTATACCCACTGGTGTCCTAGGTCTTCACCTGGCGTATCGTGGCAAAGGAATTATAAGTCTCACTGTAACTACAGCACACATAAGGTCTTCACCTGGCGTATCGTGGCAAAGGATTTATAAGTCTCACTGTAACAGCACACATAAGGTCTTCACCTGGCGTATCGTGGCAAAGGAATTATAAGTCTCACTGTAACTGCAGCACACATAAGGTCTTCACCTGGCGTATCGTGGCAAAGGATTTATAAGTCTCACTGTAACAGCACACATAAGGTCTTCACCTGGCGTATCGTGGCAAAGGAATTATAAGTCTCACTGTAACTGCAGCACACATAAGGTCTTCACCTGGCGTATCGTGGCAAAGGATTTATAAGTCTCACTGTAACAGCACACATAAGGTCTTCACCTGGCGTATCGTGGCAAAGGAATTATAAGTCTCACTGTAACTGCAGCACACATAAGGTCTTCACCTGGCGTATCGTGGCAAAGGATTTATAAGTCTCACTGTAACAGCACACATAAGGTCTTCACCTGGCGTATCGTGGCAAAGGAATTATAAGTCTCACTGTAACTGCAGCACACATAAGGTCTTCACCTGGCGTATCGTGGCAAAGGATTTGTAAGTCTCACTGTAACTACAGCACACATAAGGTCTTCACCAGACGTATCGTGGCAAAGGATTTGTAAGTCTCACTGTAACTGCAGCACACATAAGGTCTTCACCTGGCGTATCGTGGCAAAGGATTTGTAAGTCTCACTGTAACTACAGCACACATAAGGTCTTCACCTGGCGTATCGTGGCAAAGGATTTGTAAGTCTCACTGTAACTACAGCACACATAAGGTCTTCAAATAACAGTCTAATTCCTTTCTTACCATTTCTTTTCAATCACCTTGACTGCTGACACTTTCAATTTTATATCTCAGCCAGACTCAGAGTCGGAATCACTTTACGACTGGCGGTTTACCGCTAATCAGTTCTTCTTGTAGTTGTCACGTTGTTTTTTCTTCGCGGTAACGTTTTCACCGAGCCGTTGCCCAGCAATAAACGTCTACTCTGACTTCAATATTTCCGCTTTCTGGTGTCATGTCACAGTATTATGGGCTTTTGTAGTTCAGAATTTCCTGGAAGATGGATAGACAGGGGTAGTTTAATTCTGTAGCTACCTAGAGTCCTGATTTGACATAGTTCTGTTCCCCCCCCCCATTTGGAGCTATGTAAAGAATTATGTTCAAATAGAGAAAATTCCAGATCTGAATCATGCGAAAGTAAGAACAAGAGAGAGTCGTTAGCTTGCTTCCGGTTTAATTTCTACTTCGGATTTTTCCGCTTTCTTGTTATCTATTATTCTGTCCGGCCGTGTTTCCTTCTATGTCATGCCCCCCCCCCCATTTTCCGTCCTGTGCTCGTGATATCGTGTTTCTCACGTGATTAATAACCTATCAGCGTTCTCCTTTCCCTTCCGGTAAGTAAGTTTGTCTGAGTGACGGCTAAAAGACTGTTCGCTGTCGGAACCCTTGGCAGATGGACGTCTTCCAAGTTCTGTTTGGAATTTCCTGGTTTGTGCTCTGTTTATGAGTTAAGTTTGGTATCGTCTACTAAGATATCTCTCGCATTGGTCTGTGTACGAGTAGTTGAGGCAAGCCTTACACTTCTGTACACGACGAAGTACTTCCATTTTGTTTCTTGGGTTTAGGCCATTTCGCTGTTGCGTGTTCACCTCAATCCTCTGGGTGACACAGATTTTGTTTCTTTGCGGATCTTCGGCTGGTATAAGGAAAGGCCTGGTGCTTGTACGCCTATTTTATATTGTGGATCTTTGAGAGAGTTTTTAATATTTATTTGTTACAAATACCTTAAGCACGCACTGTGCCTTGGGAAACTATTTTCGTAACGCAGTCCAGAGGCAACGGAAAATACAGTTACACGAATGGTACCTCATGTGGAAAGCCACATGCTGAAGGTTGCATATTTTTCTGGAATCATTTGTTACTCCAAATGTTATGGAGCCTCAATTTTATGTCATTCTGTCTAACAGGTCTAAAGACCATATCACTTCCTCCTTACTGTGATCTAAGCGTTCCAGTTTTCTTCATATAAATCGAATCTTATCGTAATTCTGTATTACTGTTATACGACGCCATTTCATATTGTTACTGCCTTGAACGCGCCCCCTTCAAGGATAATTTCTAATTTGCTAATTATTCTTGTTTTAAATTTTATTTCTTTTTAGACGTAATTTCTTCTCATCGGATGGGGACGCAAAGATTCGAGCTTGTTTCATCGGGTTTAATATTATTTTTATATTTCTCTTACATTTAGCTTATATGTTATACGTAATTCCTGGACAACCCAGTATCACCTCTGGAGAATTTTAAACGCAACAGCTGAACCTGAAGAGGTAGAAATCTGCCTGTTATGATTTAGGACAAAAGCAGACAGAGCTCGAAGCAAGCTATTCTTCAAGAGAAGCCTCTGAGCAGCTAAAAAGAGATATGTTGCAGTACGCATGGCAAGATGTAAAGCATCCGTTGGACATATCCAGAGTCACGAAATGCGCAAGCGTGGAAGCTTACAAATTAATTTCGCAGCTATTTGGGGTAAGTTAAAGTTGTCCCTGTGCTTAACTAATTAAGCACTACGCCATGAAGGCGTATGGGGGAGTGGATGTATAGATCCATATTTGCTTGACCTCGGGACAAGTTTGGTCAGCTTCACGACCCTACCTCTTTACTATGGGGAAAGAGTCCCCGGTACACATTGGATGGGAGACTGGGTGAACCCCAAGGCCGGTCTGGACGACATGGAGATGTGAAAATTCTTGCCCCTACACGGGCTCGATCTCCAGCCCGTAGCCAGACGCTATACAGGCTTAGATTATTTTACTGTAACATCATTAAATGATCACAGCACGTCATTTGGGATGTGATATCGCGTAGTCTTGTAGATAGATACGAAAGTTTCGGAAGATTACATTACATCCGTCTTCAGGGTCGAAGTCGAACAATGGGGCAGCCTGTTTCTCCGAAACGTTTGTATCCAGCTATAAGATTACACGGTATCACGGCCCTGAAGGTCAAACTTGTCGCTCGCCACTGTGAAAGCCCGAAAACTTGCATCATTAAATGCAGATAATGCAGAGCCCAGTTCATTTGTGATGAGCAGGACCCGGATTTTGATGACCTGAAAATATTTAAAAAAAATGACCGAAAAATCCAGAAAAATTACCTAAAATATGACCCAAAAATGTAATATGCAGGGCCCGGATTTTGATGACCTGAAAATATTTAAAAAATTACCGAAAAAATCCAGAAAAGTTGCCTAAAATATGACCCAAAAATGTAATATGCAGGGCCCGGATTTTGATGACCTGAAAATATTTAAAAAATGACCGAAAAAAATCCAGAAAAATTACCTAAAATATGACACAAAAATGTAATATGTAGGGCCCGGATTTTGATGACCTGAAACTATTTAAAAACGACCTATAAAATGACCGAAAAAAATCCAGAAGAATGACCTAAAGGAGAAAAGTAAGAACACTTCGCTTCCATGTTATTCACATTTCAGAAAACATACGAAGAAAAATTCCCAAAAATGGCCAAAAATGACAAGAAATACCCTTAAATGTCCAAAAATTTACCAAAAAATTACCCCCAAAATGAAAAAATTACCTTAAACCCAAAAAATGTCAAAATATGCCAAAAATTACCTATAAAATTTACATTTCTGTAACCAGCAGCTCATATCCGGGATTTATATATTTAAGAGCATCGCATAGGATACAAGGAAAAAAATATGACATGTCATCAAAATCCGGGCCCTGGTGATGAGACTGCAAGGCGGGAATCACGCAGTCTGTGGCTTCACTCCACGCCAAGGCAGCTGCAATTGCGAGCGGCTATAAATCTGAGTCTGAAGCCGAAGTTGAGCAGACGAGAAGTGACACTGACGAAACGAAAGAAAGCTGAGCACGTATCGACCAATTACTTCCAGGAGTAAATGGGTTAGCTCGCGTTACACAATTCGACAACCGGCAGTGTGTTTGGGGGTTCCAAAAGACGGTATACTATGTCTACATTTTCCTTCCTCCCTTCCTTCCTTTCCTAGTTAGTCCTCTTTCTTCCTTTCAGCCTTTCTTTCTTTCTTACTATACATTTTTTTTGTTGCTAGTGGGGTGGGACTAAGTCCCTTGCACTGCGGCCACTTCTGGCCTATTGTACCAGCCCCAGATGATAGGTGAGGGTGATTGTGGAGCAATTGGAGGAATGAAGATTGGCAGGGGAACCGAAGTACTCGGAGAAAACCTGCCCCAGAACCACTTTACCCACCACAAATCCCACTTGACCAGACCCGGGATCGAACCCGGGCCGCCGCGGTTGAGCTATGGCGCGGCCTCGACAGAACTCTTTAGAATCTGAGTTGTGAAGAATTGTATTTCACTCCAATTTGTTCACGACGTTTGTAAGAGGAGAAACGTTGGGCGCAGTAAGCTCAACACCTAGTTCACAATGAGCTGACAGTTATCGGAAACGAGCCGTGATACTGTGAAAATCACTGAACACAACCATGGGCACCACCAGCGTTTTGTCGAAGGGGCTCGGCTAGTCTTACATAGGGGGTCCTGCCAGAAAACGTGCATATAAATTTGCGTTACTGTTCTTTGAGGTTATTTTTGCGGATTACCTAGATTATTCAAGGTACAATGAATTAACTAGAAGTTCTTGAAAGAATTAATCACCTACTTTACTTTGACAAGGCATGGACCGCATAGAAAACGAAGGGTCCAAATATTCTTCCATTGTTGCGTGGGAATATATTTACCGAGTCGTTGCCTAGTAACCGTGCCATTACCTAACACCGATATGAGATAAACATACAGACATACAGAGACGAGAAAAACAGGTTATTGATCTGACGAGACCTGAAACCAAGAATTACTGTTCTGGCGAAACGCAGCAGCAATTTGGTCATGAGTGAAGTGGGCCTCGAAACCGAGAATTGCTGATGAAGATGGCCAGCAGTAATTCAGCATTCATACAGCAGGAATTATTGGGGGGGGGGAATAGACACAGACAGCATGCTGACCGCATAAACCTCCTTTCATTTCTTAAAAATAACGAACGTAGGTTAATACATGAATTTGTAATTCCGATGTTAACATGTCCCAGAGGGGTTGGGTGAGTAGGTGTCCGGTAATAGCCAACCACCCCACATGGTGCGCACACCCGTACCTCGTTAAACAAGACAGCACGGAATCTCGTCGGGTGCTCCTGGCAATAACAGCAACGATCGAGAAGCTGAGGATGCAAGAAGAAAAAGAGGTAAAGCTTTCCCTGTAATAGGACGTGGATGCTCATAGGGTTGTGAGACGTCGAGGCTTCCACATTTTGTAGAAAATTGGCTCACAGACGGCGAAGTTGTCAGCCTTACGTGCCGGCCGCCCTTTACCGCCAGAAAGATTCTTGGTACTCATTTCTGTTAGGGGCTCAGTCAACCCCAGGGCCATAGTGCGGCTGGAAGGATTAGGTCAATTTAAAAATCCAATGACCTTACCGGGATTCGAACCCGCGACCTTGCGGCTTGTAGCATAGTGCCTCAACCAGCTACGCTACCGCTTGCCCTTGATTCATTCTTTAACATTATTAATTTCTTCTATTTAAGTTTGTTTTATTTTCTAACGATGAACACCCTCAAAGATGCTTTAAACACGTAACAGTAAGAATTTAAGTTGTCATGGCAGTGGGGTTCAGGTTCGTGGGTACCGACTTTTCGGAGAAAAAGGGTGCCTTACAAAGATGGCGGTAGTGGCGCATTGGAACACCCACACAATCAACATCGATCAATGTTTCTTTCCAAAACGTCGGTTTCTTTCAATTATACTGCTGAGTAAACTTCCTCTTTCTTCAGTAACTGACAAACAAAAGAGTGAAACGACAAAACAAACTGAATCCCAAAGACTGTTTGACATAAAATTGTTGAACCGTGTGGCAATGTGAACCAACACGCGTCCACTTGCCAGTGTTGCCATTTAAGAGAGTAACGTTAATTCCCTTACTTGTCAGACTCGTCAGGGCTCCACAGGCTCGTAACTACCACGCAAGGAAAATAATTTCAAGCGAAATTAAATTCCTTGAGGAAGAAACCCCCTTCTATGAACTCGTACTTTCTGAGAGATGTGTCTGCAGTTACTTGCAGGCACAGTAACAGGCAGTTTTATACACGTGGTAGGCAGACAAAACATCGGAGTGTGGACATGCCTGTGGTTCTGTATGGGTGAGAAACTTGGTCTCTGACATTAAGGGAGGGACATAAACTGAGGGTGTTTGAGAACAAGGTGTTGAGGATAATATTTGGACCGAACAGATATGAAGTGACAGGAAGTTGGAGGAAACTGCATAATGAGGAGCTTCATAACTTGTACACTTCTCCAAAATTAGAATGATCAAGTCAAGGAGGATGAGGTGGGCATGTAGCACGAATGGAGGAGAATAGGAATGCATATAGGATATTGGTGGGAAAGCCAGAAGGAAAGAGACCACCGGGAAGACCAAGGCGTTGGTGGGTGGACAATATTAAAATGGATCTTAGAGAGATAGGACGGGATTGTATGGATTGGATTTATCTGGATTATCGGCTGTCCGAAACTGCTTGTTCCGTATATCCGCAGCTCCCCTCTAAATCTGAAGGCGGCCTTGCCGTAGCTCAAGTGGTTAGTTGCCGGCTTCTCACCGCGACGGCCCGGGTTCAATCCAATGTCAGGTCATGTGGGATTTGTGGTTGACGAAGTGATACTGGTGCAGGTCTTCTCCGAGTACTTCGGTTTCCCTTGCCAATCCTCATTCCACCAATTGCTCCAATCACCCTCACCTATCATCTGGAGTCGGTACAGTAGGCCGAATACGTAGCGGCCGACGTGCCAAGTGGACTCAGCCTCACCCCCCCCCACCCCAAGGAATTAAAAAATCATATCTGAAGGTCGTCTCCTCCAACAGAAATCGGAGGACGGGCCGTGCCGCGGCGACAAGTCACCAAATTAGCACGTCCTGCATGTAGTCGGTTCTGCTTCTCTGTTCAGGTCCTTCAATCCTACGGGCGCTTTCTTAGGGCCTCAATACACACACAGTTTGGCCTCCAGTTCGGCCTGCACAGTTGAAGACTGAAAGGCAAAACTGACGTGTGTGGTGCGGCCGGCCGGCCGGCCAATCGTTTGGACTGTTGGCCTGTGGGAAACCCGTCCGTCAGTTCTGCCTGCAGGGCCGTAGCACGTGACGTGTGTGACTCAACATTGTAGGCTGGAAGACCGTGATTGTGGCATGAAGCCTGCCGCTTTATCTGCGCGTGTATGGGGAGGAAAGGGAGGGGGTAAACTGTCACAGTTTTGCCTGTAAGGTCGAACGGAAGGCCAAATTGTGTGTGTAGGGGGGGCCTTAGTGAAGACACGTTTCATGGTAAAGCAACGACGCGGAAGTTGTGAGGTCAATTCTTGTTTTCCTCAAAATAATAAAAAAGGTGAAGTTATCCTGTGCTTAATTAACCAGCACTATGTCATGAAGACATATGAAGGAGTGGATGTATAGCTCCATCATTCTTGACGTCGGCATTAGGAGGAAGTGAGATGCCAGCTTCACGCCCTTACCGCTTTACTACCGCGGAAAGATCCCCCGGCACCCATTCAGTAGAACTGATGAGCCCCAGAGCCGGCCTGGAAACTCTGGGATAAAGTAAAATCTCTTGCCTTTGCCGGGTATCAAACCCCGGCGGTCCAACCCGTTACTATAACAACTGAGCCATCCCGGCTCGGTTTTATGAAAACTAAAGTGACTGGGGAACCTCTGTTCCCAGGTTTAACGTTGAAAACTTGATGAAATTTGGATTTATACTGGAACAAATGTACTTTGTACATTACAGTTTCAGCTTTATTGAAACATTACTATACGTGCACTAGTGTTTCTGTATATTCACGCTGTCATTCGGCATTTAACTTTGTTAGTTTGGGTACGTTATTGCATTGAACTTCTGACCGCTCCCTTTTCCCGTACACTCTCATATATGTAGCACGACTATTACCAGCGGGGCGGGAAATGTCCTTGAATTTGGCTCAGAGGTCCCCTTGGGACATGAGGTTCTTTTACGTGCCGTAAAGGTACGACACGGGACCCACAGCTTAAAGTCCCTCCCGGAGGACTTGTTCCCTGAATTTTTCCGCCCTTAAAAATTCCACGATCTCTGCCGGGTTTGAACCCGCGTACCTCGAGTCACGAGGTGGGAAAGTTACCCCTAGACTACGGAGGCCGCTTGGAATTGAATTAACAGTATACCTCGCATTTATTACCAAGGTCAACGTCAATGTCACATTGCGACTGACGGCCAGTCAGTCAGTCAGTCAGTCAGTCTTGGTGTCGAGTCCCAGTATTACTGTTTGACAGTTACGGTCTTGTTTTTTTNTTTTTTTTTTTTTTTTTTTTTTTTTTTTTGTGGGGCGCCTCTCTGACGAGAGGACGGGTCGGTATTTTGTATATGCTGCTGACACTTGCCAGCCCAGTCTTTCTCGGGTCCTAGTCCCTTGGACTTGAGACGTATTTTACTGTCTCAGATTGAGACTTCCGTTTCCGTCGCCTCCTACGACTCGCAGGGTCACGGTGGAGGTATTCGATATTTATTCCCGTATTTCACTCATATTTATAAGGTTCCAGCATTACCCGCTTAGAAAACATCGTTTTCATGTTTTTTTTTCCGTTTCCTCTATTGTTCCGTGTTTATTCATTGACATGGTAACGTGTTAAGCTGCCATTACCTACAAATTTACTAATAATTACAAAAATTGTTACAGATTGCGTTACCTACGTTACAGATTCTCTTACTAACGGTTTCATTCCATTCGTGCCCTCGTAAATTAGCGTTTTCAGCGTTAAAATTAATAATATATTTCAATTTTATGTGAAACCTCGACGTTTCACCTATGAACGAATCAACTAAAATAAAGGTCAAATGGAGGAAACGAAAATCCGGGAAATGAAATTTATGTAACGAAAGGATGTGGGTTGCTTTATACAGTTCTGGAGAGGGATTTAAACTACGAACACAGTAACAATGGAACTGCGCACCCACACACGCACACACACACTAACGTAGCTACAAGCCATGCTATTTCTTTAACAGACAAACAGAATCATCTGTTCCTCTTTCTCTTCAGCCCAATTATGTGAAACTCTCCCACGTGAGGTTCAGAAACCTTCATCCACAAAATTGTGCCCCACTTTACTGAGATAAACCTTGGACGTCAGCATAATGGCGCCAGTGTGCCTTTTAATTTCCCGAAATAGGCCGATGTAAATGTAAAATCGGGCCAATTTCTGTTAACAGGACAAGAGAGGGGAGGTGAATACTCCAGAAAAAGCCAAGCCTGAGTAAACATGAACTAGCTTTCATTGTTCTTAAGGGTACTTGGTGGGGACCAAACGAAGGGCCCGCACGACCCAAGAGTCGAAGGAGCAAAACAAACTTTTCGCCACGTTATGCAGTGGGTGTTTCGCGAATGTAGAAGAGTCGGACGCTCTTTCAGACAAGTCGGACACAAACCTTACGCTTACGATCATTTCACGGCTACGGTATACAGGAAACTCACCGTATCGATAATGCAGTTATAATATACAAAAGTCAAATAATTTGAGATCGAAAGGCCAAGGGAAGTGGCAACAGTGTACGCCTTGTAATAGCATGACTAGAATCTGAATCCGGCGGCCCAAGCTCAGACGTTTCGGAAATCTCAAGTTCATCGAAATAGAGACAAAAAAAATGTGTCCTTGTCCCCCCCCCCCAAAAAAAATTGTATCTCTGATATAAACCCGATCAGTTAACGATATTTATGAAAATAATTACCGTTTTAGATATGAAACAAGTGCATATGTGCAAAATGAATAGTAAAAAGGTAACACTGTCCCTGTGCTTAATTAATTAAGCATTATGTCATGAAGACGTATGGGGGAGTGGAGATATAGGGGGAGGTAAGTGGTCAACTGCCGGTCACGGTAGCCGTGCGGTCTAAGGCATGTACTATCTTCGCTCGCTTGGAAACCGGGATCGTGGGTTCGAATCCCACTCAGGGCATGGATGTTTAGTTTGTATGTGTGAGTTTTTCTGTGTTTGTGTACAGGTAGAGGCCTTGCGACGAGCTGATCACCCGCCCAAGGAGTCCTACCGAATGTGTAAGATATAGAAAAACCGAAGTGAACGGAGAAGTTCATGGAGGTAGGCCTAGGCCCACTGGGGCTGTAGTGCCAAGGAAAAAAGAATAAAGTGGTCAACTTCACGCCCCGATCTCTCTACAACAGGGAAATCCCAGCCCCCATTTCCCATTGGATAGGAAGTTGTGTGGCCCCAGAGCTGGTCTGTACGCTGTGGAGATGACAAAATTCTCTTGTTCCTGCCGGGGATCGAACCCGAGCTCTCCAGCCCGTCTCTATACCGATGTGAGCTACTCCGACTCCGAAATGCAGAGGGTGTTTCTTAATTTTAAAGCAAGATGTACATATCATGCACATTCTTTAAAAGGTAAAAATGTAATTTCCGTTTCTTGAATTGTGCTCAAACTTTTGTCCCATTTAATCCACTCTTCGTTTCTTAATAAAATGACGGGACTGCTACTAAGTATTACATGGGTCTAGTACGCAATTTCTGCGTCCTCCTTCGTCACCCTTCCTCCTCACGTTTACCTTATTGTAATATAGGGTGCTTCTAAATTACTGTCTGGGTTTCCATGGTCTAAACTTTTCAAATCGGAAGGAACAAAATAAAACGAAAATGTAACTCAAAAAGTTTTATAACCCGAAAGATCAATACTGCGGCATCCTAAACAACTTCAATATTCGCGCTTTTCATGGCACGTAAGGTTTGAAAATTACAGGACACGGAAACCCCGACAATAATTTAGAATCACTTCGTATATCTTTTTATATACATGTCAGTTTCACAAAAGATGCCATATTTGATCAAAAACTCATCAAAACACAACTACTGGCCTCTACACTGAGAAATTTTAATATCATCCACGATTTCACGTCTTATCCCTTTATGATCCATTTTAATATTATCCTCTGAAATATGTTTTTCTTAAATGCCTTCTTTCACGGTTTGCCGTTAAAATTTTTAACACATCTCTCGTTTTCCTTACGTCTTCCATATCTCCCTCGCATCGCCCTAATATTCTCTGGCTCCTTATCTTTCACTACAGAACATACCTGCCGACTTCTTTATGAGCCCGTCAGTATCGTGAATCAGTAGGGTCAAGCGGTACGATGATTGATAAATGATGAGTCGGAAGGGGTCTGCAAAGAACCGTTCAGCAATCAACCACATACATAAAATCAGCAGGGACAGATTACAACGTATGAATGGCACACCGTGACACATAATCGACATTTGAAACTCTGAGATAGATAGCAGCACATATACCCCATCTACCCTATAAAGAAAGAGCGAAATTCATAAGCATTCATAACTGCTGAACACGACATGTAACAGGAATAACCCGGCATTACAAGAAGTACACATCCAACCACGTCATAGGACACACCAATGTAGTCCATATGGGAAATACACTATTACCATTGCATGTTACAGGCGTACAGCAACACATGGACGCATGAACGAGGGTATATTTTGGAGTTGTATGCTTTGGCGGAAGTGCAACAGTTTTCAACAGCAATTTTCGAAGCATCTGATGATGCCATATTCGGTCGAAACATTTACTGCACCAGCGATGGGAAAAAATAATTTTAAAGTTCAAAGAAACGGGAATTTTAAGATTTTAATACAAGTTTGCACGTGAGAGGGTGAATAAGATATCAAAGCGATAAGCGACGTGCAACAGGATGTTGCAGTAGAATATCATTCGTCGTTTAATTAAGGCATTATGACGCTATCCTCGAGGGCCTGCATAAAACCACGAAAATCCTTAGTCTCGGCGGACATTCGAATGGCGCATTCCTGGAAACTATTAAGAATGCCGTCCTCTGGGATATGGCGCCATGCAGATCTTGTGTAAACCGAAGTTTCGAAGGAATGTATCGCCCCCATCTTCAGGGTAGAAGACAGAGGAGATACGTTCCTCCGAAACTTCGGTTTACACAATATCTACACGGCGCCATATCCCAGAAGACGGCATTCTTCATAGTCACCGCCGTGAAAACCTCAAATCTGACATCCTAGAAACTAGTCTAAAAGCATTACAACTACACCAATCAGCTCAATTTATAACGCTGTAAAGCTCTACTAAATCCCCAAAACAGTTTATTTGCGCGCACACAAGCACAGAAAGCGGAGAGAACGTATATTGGAAGCTAACTGATACATTGATTAATTTACCCCTACCACGTGACAATCCTTGCTACCAAGCAACCCTGCTCCCACCACCCTTCTCGTCTTACAAATAAACAGCAATTTGGGACATGCATATAAGTCACTCATAATTTAACTAACTCCGTGGAACTGAGCCCTTCTTGAGAAGCCGTCAGTCGCTCAGCCACTCAAGAAATTCCCAGCATTTTATGCAACCCGAAGGTTCGTTACTGCATTCACAAGAGCCCTCCACTGGCCCTATCCTGAGTCAGATGAATCCAGTCCATACCAGCGCATCCTATATAAGATCCATTTCAATATTAATCTTCCACCTACGTCTAGGTCTTCCTAGTGGCTCTTTCCTTCTGGTTTTCCCCAAAGAACTCTGTATGCACCCCGCTCTCGTGCGTACTACATGCCATGATAATTTCATCTTTCTTGACTCGTTCATTCTAATTACATTTGGCCAAGAGTGCAAGTTGTGGAGCTCCTAAATATGCTATTTCCTCCAGCCTCTTATCATTCCATTTCTCTTCGGTCCAAATATTCTCTTCAGCATCCTGTTCTCAAACACCCTCAGTCTGTGCTCGCCTCTTAATGTCAGAAACAAAGTTCCACAGTCGTACAGAACCACGGGAAATTTTTTTAATTTTTACGTTTTTAGACAGCAGACGAGAAGACAAAAGGTTCTCGACTGAATGGTAGTAAGCATTCTTCTTCTTCTATGGCGCAACAGCCCGATGTCGGGCCTTGGCCTCCCTTATCAAGCCCTTCCATTCCTCTCTATCCTGCGCTGCAAGCATTACCCGAGTTCAGTCTCCTCTTAATTTCTTCTTGAATCAGGTTTTGATTTGCTTTCGTCGTTCCCAAATATCTAAACTGTGCCACATTTTCAAAAAATCTGTATAAAATTAATAACGACTATCACGTGATTGTGACTAGAGACGAGGTTGAGATTGGTAAGTGGATTTACTGGACACTTAGACACGTAACTACAAATAACTACGACAGTCTCACTGAGTTACACACTCCAAAGATCACTGTTAACTACAACACAAAAATTCTTCTCAGTCTTCATTAGCTGTAGCTTGGTAGCGTTTCAAACGGCGGTTATCCCCCTTCCCCTAGGTTCCCGAACTCTCCCTCAGCTTCTCACTTCTCACAAGAGCAACTCTGAACGGACTCAACTAAAGTCGAAGTTATGTTACGACCGACGGTCAGTCGGCTAGCCTGTCTTGGTGCCAAGCCCCATCCGTGGTCCAAGACCGGATTTTTATTACTGTTGAGACACCTGCAGGTTTGTTGATATGGGTCGCCCTCTCTGACTGAAGTACCGTTCAACTTCTCAGTTTACTGCTGTTTTCTCTGCCGGTTTCCATCCGGGGCAAGTGAAGGTGAAGGCATCGCATACGACAGACACACGGGAGCGTGCCGCGACACAGGTCGACTGTACAGCAGGGAAATGGGGACAGCCGCAGTGGTCAAATGTGCGCTCGTGCCATGCGAAACGAGTCTCAATTGTGGTTCGCGGAAGAATGTAGTAACGCACCGCCGACCAGAACCTTCGTGTCCTCCCGCCTTTGGTTCATCTCTCGCTTCAGGGTTATTATAGTTAATATAAAAATGAGTTAATTAAAAGGGATGTCCGCTAATGAGAGATACACTCCCTTATATGTAATGAAGGGCAGGTAAACATATCTGGCTGGCCGGACTAGGGAACAGGATAACATGAGAATCTCAAGGGAGTTGCGGCCAAACCTACCAGCATCAGCGTTACTGAGTTTAATTTATTCGCCACTAGGAGACAATATGGAACAGTTATGATCATCCGAGTACGACACAAGCCACTGTCCCTTTACATGCTGTTGGCAACCTCATAGTCTCGGATCTTGCGACTAAATTAATTTATCTTTATATAAAATTTATATTTGAATGCTGCGTCAAATCGGGCACATCGCTTTGCTTAACGATTTGTGGTCCACTAAGTTAAATTTGAATCCTTAGTACAGTAATTCAGTAACGAAAAGCAGCACACGTCTGTTCTGGCCGAAAGGGTGACGCCAAGAGATCTGCAGCTTCTAGAGCCAGCATCAGAAAACAAAAACTCGCTAATTTTCTGAAACATGCAACTCTCTCTCGACTGATAGCCTACAATCAAACTGGGCAACTGAGCCATAATGGCCATGCTACGCATTTGTTTAGCTGCTATTTACAAAGCCCTTTTCGACATTTGCAACGCATTCAGCTTGGGCCGCGTTGCCTTCCAACTTCAATTCAAGACGGATCTTAACATAAGTTCAGACCGTAAACATTTAAGATGATGCAAAACACATGCTTAAGGATCGCTGGACTATATCTCAGAAGAAAGATGTTAAATTCTTATATGCAGACCCCTTATTTCTTAAACTGGGCGACTACCTCGAGTTTCTGGCCACAAATACACATGAAAGCATGGCCTTACACCCCAACGGGCTACAAGACACGTATAAAAAGCCACGTGGTATACTTGTGCAAAGAAATGGAAATATGAGACACTGAATACGCGAGACAAGAAAGAACATGATAACGTAAAATAGAAATGAACATGGACAGAAAAGGTGAACAGATAAATAAGTAAACACCGAATTAAAAGATGACAGAATTCGTACACGTTGGCCTATTAACGTACCTCACGTGATGAAGGAGGAAACCACAATAACACAAATGACGAAAGAACGTCATTAGCATTTTCTGACTGGCACAAGTCCAGGCGAAGCTATTCACGTTAAATGTAAGTACTGAATCCTCATGGAGGCTGTATTGGCCGTCTCAGAGGGAGTGCTGACAATCGGCAGAAATTGCCGAAAACGAGAGTCATGTTTACAACCCCGTCAGAAACATTACGACTTAGCAGTCCTGAGTTGTTTGATCAATATTGCAGGAGTAGTAACAGTTGAGCTGCGTAATCCGGCTGGCTTTGTAATATGTTAATGCATGTTTTAGGGTTATGTATATAGACTACAGCGGCATTATTTCACATTATCTGCAGCAAACGGGGTAATTACTGAGCAGCTATTATTTGTGCCGGTTCTGTATGAGAACCAAACAATCATATACAAATGTGCATGAGAATAGAAACAACATAACAGACAGTATAGAGAAGTGTCTCACAGATCCTCCCCCAAGTTATTTTCAAGATGAAGAAATGTAGCCATGATTTCAAATTTCGCCAAAATTTGGTCCTAATGTTGTTCGTTCCTTGTATACCTTATATAAATCCACGTATTTTCAATTCAAATTATCGATATTACATAAATAAGGCCTATTTTGGTTCAAAAACAAGGCGACTCAGACCTGTACTATCAGCAAACACTACCAGCATCTGTCATACAGAAAGTCTAGACTAGGAGAGACAACACGCATCACGAATTAGATACACCTGGACAGGAAACCTCAACACATGTTGCACAATTCAAACACAATCCACACAGTAACAACAACAAACTGCAGGCGAACATGAACAGACATAAATATCACTGAAAACCTGAAAATCATGTTGTTAAAATAAGGACATAAATAAACAGAGAAGTAGCACAGCGTTCGAGAGCCATGACTAGGTAACGTCTTTGCGAAGTAATGTTAACTTCCAGTTATATACTGAAATAAATCCACGGAAACCAAAATTCTCAGTAAATTACACGAGGAACTGAAGACTAATAACCACATTACAATTCACACACCAAATTTATTATAACAATCTGAATATCATACATACGTCTGGAATAAGCTTGAAGGTATTGGCAAGCATATAGCAATAAAATTAATTACGCTAAAAAATTAATGCGATGTAGTTTAAGGAAGGCCGAATGATACAAAAATTAAGAATTGGTATATAGTTCCCAGTACTGTGGGTTCCGTATACGATGTATCATACGTATATAAAGTATTTCAAATTACATTTCCTTGGTGTACGAATTCGTCATCAGAATAATTTCTGATCTCACTGGCTAATGAACGATTCGTAATTTTGTTGCGAAACGTTATAAAACTTCCTTTTGTTTTCATTTTCTCACATAAATTTTGAGTACATCAGAAAACTGAAACAGACAACGTCTGCAGAGATCTTTGCTATCCAATTGAAGTAAAACCACACTAATATTGTTTCAGTAAATTCTATAATAATGCAGTCTTACCTCTACAGCACAAGATGTTGTTGCACAATTTGACCAGCAAATATTCAGGAGCGGAATTAGTGCACAGCCCTCATTGCGGCTTCGTACGTCCGGTCACACGGCCAGCATTCTTTGCGTAACATGTATACACCTGCCTCACGTGCATACTGCACTAAACCAAACATCCCGGCGTCCACACATATCATGCAGCATGCCTGCAATGTTATGACTGGTGTCGCCATCTCATATGGAAATAACGTACTACTTTAACAGAGTTTCGATAGGAAACAGAAAATGTCGCAGTACAAAATTCATGGAAATTTTGACGCGTTCATCGCATTGCCAATGGGAATTTTGCGCGTTTACAAATTCTGTGGTATACGTACATTTACTGTTCCCTTTCCGTCTACTTACAACGTGGAAGGCATAATTTGGTACTAACATCAAGCTGAATGAAATGTGTAAGAGTGCGGTCTGGTGCTTTTCGGAAGAACACACTGCATCGATCGTCAGGATGTGAAAGATTTCTTTTTCAATAGTGGCAAAATCCAAATACGTTAAGTTCAGAATTATTTGCCTTCGTTTGTCTATTGTATACAAATATAAAGATCTGAATATGCAAAACCTCAGTTTTTCCTTTAGTTTTGTATGGGTGTGAAACTTGGTTTCTCACATTAGGGGAAGAATATACAGAGAGAGGTTATGAGAGCAAAGTGCCGAGGAAAATTCTTGGGCCTAAACAGCAGGAAGTAGGNGATGTCTTGTCTATATGTGTATATATATATATATATATATATATATATATATATATATATATAAGGTAATGCTATCTCTGTAACAGACCGTAGAGGCCCATAACGTTGTGAAACGTCGAGGATCCCACATTTTCTAGACAATCGGCTTACAGACGGCGGTGAGGTTATCAGCCTTACGCGACGGCCGCCCTTTACCTCCAGGAAGATTCCTGGTACTCATTTCTGTTAGAGGCTGAGTCGATCGCAGGGTCGTAGTGCGGCTGGAAGAATTAGTTTAAGCGTAATCCAATGACCTCATCGGGAATCGAACCTGTGACCTTCCGGCTTGTAGCATAGTTCCGCAACTAACTAAGCTACCGTGTGCACCTGATATTCTAGATAGTACATAAATATTTGGTTCATACCTCTCGGGGGCCTCGACGTCTCACAAACCTATGGGCCTTCACGGCCTGCTACATGGATAGCTTTACCTTACTTTTTATCTCACAGGAAACAGAGCACTTCTCCGCTACAAAGACCAACCGATTAATGCTGCTTAGGCCCCCCATACACACTCAGTTTGGCCTGCCGATCGACCTGCAGGTAGAACTGACGGACTGACGGGTTTCCTACAGTCCAAACGATTGGCCGGCCGCACCACACACATCAGTTTTGCCTTTCAGCCGTGAACTGTGCAGGCCGAACGGGAGGCCAAACTGTGTGTGTATGGGGGGCCTTAGGGAAACAATTGCTGTCTATTTTGGGAATGCGGAATTTTAATATGTTAAGGCGGGTGGTACATATATTAACCGCTGGGCTATAAGAGGTTAATGTGGTTTGTTCCCAGACGAACTCTCCTGCCTATAGAATATTTTCTAGACAATGGTTTTGTCTTATTCTCTGCCGTTGCTTTATATGCTATCAGCTTTAACATTATAACACTCTGAATTTTGCTGACAGAGTATATGTATGGGTTTCGTAAAATACTCAGATTAGACGGTTACTATTTGCCGAAAAAGCAGTAATTGATCAGTCTTTGTTTACCGAGTCATGTGTGTTTTCTGTGAGACGGGGACCGAATTCTTAAATATTATTTGGATGAATGGTCCTTTTTTTTTTTTGTTACGTATTTATTCAGTTAATTTTATGTATGTTAATTCCTTCGCCACTTCGGTGTTCTCTTATTTGTTTAATCTTTAACTTAACTGAGTCAGTGAGTGTGTTCAACTGATAAATGTTCGAACATTATACTGAATATGTTACGGAAATTGTTTAGGTTCCTGTCGATAGATGGCGGAAGAGGCTCGACTGACGAATAGTTTCTCACAGTCCCGCTGGAGGGCGGAACTCGCAGACGTGATGTTATGTTGTTTCGCGTAGCTGCTCACAGCGCTACGTTTCCGTCGTCCAAAACCACCAAAACAGCTGTGTTTCAATCGTCTCCATGGTATCAGTCGTCTCCCTCGCCTCCGTTGGGGTTGTGAAGTGTGTGTTCCGTTATTAGTCGGTGTGAATGTTTGTGTACTGTAACCGCGTAAGTGTAAAGATTCCAGATATGTTTTAATACTTCGTTTCAAGGCGCATGATATCGTCAATGACAGGTAAGTTACTGCCATCTTAAGAATTTAAGACGTAAATGTGTTTATAGCGGGGGATATTTTTAAATCATAGTCGCGTACTCTGAGAACGGGACAGATTAGTGCATTCTGTAACTTTTCGGCGCAAGTTGCATTGCTCCACCGTGAAATTCGTAGTCGAACACAATAATGATTTTCTTTCGTGTACCATCAGCCATATTAACCCTAAGGAATCAGAATAATTCTGCGTCTTCCTATGAAGGGATATGTGACCTGCGTTTAAGACCGTTTTTGTGATATTAGGGACACAATAACGCCACATATTATTTCCGGGGAAAGTAATCATGTAAATATGAATATATTGCTACAAACTGGGAAAACTGTCGGTAATCATAGATTGTTGTTTCACTTTTTTTCTGTCCTTTGCTTTCTTTATATCGGGGTGTGAAAGAAAATGGACTGTGTGTGAGCCAGAGGAACAATGAATACACCAGAGACCGTCCAAATACGAGAGCAGTTAAAATAGTATATTTTCGTCCATGATATATATACAATTCTATCGGATGTCAGAATGTTTCTATTTGAAACCTAGTCACAAAAGTCTGCTTCTGATCTGTGGTATCCTTTCTGTCTTTAAGTCCAGATTTCGCTGCTTTGATGAAACATTGCATTTGGTTGTGCGGGC
This sequence comes from Cryptotermes secundus, assembly GCF_002891405.2. NCBI lineage: Eukaryota > Metazoa > Arthropoda > Insecta > Blattodea > Kalotermitidae > Cryptotermes > Cryptotermes secundus. The sequence goes on along the minus strand of NW_019734967.1, from coordinate 698,409 downwards.
GCCGTATCAATTGACGTTTGTGTGACAAAATCTTGTTGTAATTACATACTTTACTTTTTTATATATTTTTTATTTTTGTGTCAGTATACTTCTTGAGTTCCGAAATTATGTTTACTTCTATAACTGGGATAAAAGGAGGAATTTGATGCGAGTTTGTGTAATTATAGAATAAAATGGAGTAAGTTGTTTCCATTTAGTTTACCTGCCCGTGCTCAAATGTGATTGTTACAGATTTTTCACGTTAGAATAAACGATGTTCTTTTCAGCATTCTATGAACAAAATTTGCTTTTCGTAATATTCGCAACATTTTTTTACGTGGATTCGAAAGGGCTCTGACGATGGTGTATAACACTAGGATTTATTGGGTTTTTGGACTTTGTCCATTGTCCTTTATTCTGAAAAACACTAAGAGAACACAACGTTTCGGAAACTGGATCTGTGTCCGTCCTGAGGTGAGTGGGAGGCACCTATTCTGTTGGGTCCTTTAGGAGGACCTTACCTCAATCGCATATGTTCTCTAGTGTTTTTTAGAATACCGGGCGATGGACAAAGTTGAAAGACACAGTAATTCCGAACATTTTACGGTTGCTGCTTTTGTATGTTAGCGTTCATGAAATGCCCTTCGAACGTCCTTTGCATTTTTTGTCTGTCGCGTTCAACGTATACTAAACTATCCACGAAGAGTTGACCTGCACGCGGTAAGGTCCTACGTCAGGCCGTTGTGAAGTGAGCAGCTAATCTCCAGATCCTACGAAGGACTGGAAATGTCTTCACTAACTGTGCTACTGTCAGCCTTCCAAAAGGATTCTGCCCCGTGGAGTTGGAGCTGAAACAAGTTTACGGTCAGACAGGCAGGAATCTCCATTATGCTTTTCGTGTAAAAACAATTCAAAAGGTGAACACAAACTTTTCTCATTTTTGGTACTGACTCAATGGTTACAGAGTAACGAGAACCCGGATTAACAACCAGGATATGCCGGTGCAGGCTTATAGCTTTTACAGGTGATTTTGGCTGTAAGGTAGGCATGCATATCCACCCCATTTAACTGCATATCACTCAGATGGCTGACGTTTGAATTACGGACGCATGGTTTGCATTCATTGACTGAACACTTCGCACACCGTTAGCATATTTATTCATACGTTATTCGATGATGCTGTTTTAACTGCAGAGGTTATACATGTTCAGGTGAAACGGACACATAATCGTGATTGATGAAGTGAACGTTGTTATGGCATATTCCGAAATTAAATCAGGGACTGATCCAATATCTGAATTAGCAAAACCAATACCGATTTCGACGGCAAAATAAAAAAATCGGCGAGCAGACAAAGTGTTTTCATCGTTAAAAAAGGAAATTAGCCTATGTGACGCAACATACTTGTATACCCGAACTTCCCACTTGAAGATGTTTTCGGACGCACTCTTGGACAGTTCGACCAAAGTCAACGCAAAATGAAAAGAAAAATTGTACTTCTGGAATATTCTTCAGGAAAAAAAGATGAAGACAATCGGATAGAGTAATTAATGCTTTGTAAAAGGTAAAGCTGCCCCTGTAACAGGCTATGGAGGCCCATAGGGTTGTGAGACGTCGAGACTCCCACGCTATCAAGACAGTCGGCTCACAGATGGCGGTAAGGTTGTCAGCTTTACGCACCGGTCGCCCTTTACCCTCCAGGAAGATTCCTGGTACTCATTTCTGTTAGAGGCTGAGTCGACCCCAGGGCCATAGTGCGGCTGAGAAGGATTAGGTCAATTGAATAAAAATCACCTCATCGGGACTCGAAACCGCGACTTTTCGGCTTGTAGCATAGTGCCTCAACCAACCACGCCACCGCATACTTTGTGTGTTATAAAAATTAATTTTAGGAATGATAACTTTAAATATTAAACATTTGTGGTATTACGTTTTTTATTATTAAAATGATTTTTATTTGGTATTTATCTGGTTAATATTCCCATCTATTATCAGTTGTCAGTATAAGGTAGAGACCATTTTTGCATGTTACTGAATTATATAATCTTGTCACAGTATATTGATTCATAATAATACTACGGAATAAGTTATTATTTCGGGAATTCCAGGAAATTTGGATTTCTCGTTCCTAAATCCCAAAGATACATGTTTGTCGGGAATTTGGAAACACTACGCCGGGGCGACAAGTAGATCAGTTAGTGCCGAATATATTTTGTAACAGCCCAGAATTGCAGTCGCAGGACGTACGAACCGACGAGGAGTCTTGTAATGTCGCGTGTAGACGTCATACGGACGAGGACAGAGAATCGTTGTGGCGTCTTACCTTCCATCTTCTGCTTGAAGTTGTGAGGATTAAAATATGGGAAGCATGCGTTATGAAGAGGACGGTTTTCCGGTTCGTAACACCGTGTAGCTCAGACAGTCCGACGTTTCAGAGGAACATAACCCCTCCGTCTTCAGGATCGAAGAATAGGCCAATCACGAAACCAGCAGAAGGCCGCGCCATAGCTCAAGCGGTTAGTCGCTGGCTTCCCACCGCGGCGGGCCGGGTTCGATCCCGTGTGTGATCAAGTGGATTTGTGGTGGACAAAGTGGCGCTGGGGCGGGTTTTCTCCGAGTACTTCGGTTTCCCCTGCCAATCTTCATTCCACCAAATTCTCCATCATAATCACCCGGTTCAGGCTACAATAGGCCAATCAGTGGCAGCCGTGCCGAGTGAACCCAGTTGGACTCCACCCCCCACTAAGCGAATATATATATAAAAAAAAGCAGAAGCAGGTGGCAGAGTCTCACCTTGCCGCGGGCTGTAGTGAAAACGGGCAGTGAACCATCCATAAATGGCAGGGGATTATTTCAGCAGCTGAGCAGCTGTTAGCTCCTCAAGAATGATCCCGTTTCATATATACAGGATGTTTCACGGCTTTAGGGCATAACTGCAGGAGGTGATTTCCTAGGTCTTTGTGATCAAAAAAGTTCATATAAACATGTGTCCGATTTTGGACGGTTACGAGTTATGGCCGTTTTAAACTCGGAATAGAAGGTAACGATTACTGACAATAAACGGAACAAAATAATAAACCAGCATAATACATGATACATGTAAAGTATGAATGTAAAGTTAACTTCGTGAGATTACCTTTAATTTGAATTGATTGGTGTTTAAAGCTGGTTTTCGAAAATGCTACCGCCGGCCGCAACACAGGCTGCCGCTCGGTTGTGAACCGCGCCAGACATACCAACCATCCCCACCTTAGGTACATATGCTTCCATTTCTCCCCCGTTCATCCTGTATGACCTGCCCATCGGACCCTTTTTAACTTCATTATTCTAATTATATTTGGAGAAGAGTACAAGTTATGAAGCTCCTCATTATGCAATAACATAGTCATCGTAATCAGAATATTGTATAGTAACACACACAAGAACAGAGAGGGAACAGAACATAAGAACTAAAGAAGATATTATGCCAATAATCACCTATTTTTCTTTGATCCGACACTGACCGCGTAGAAAACGACGCCTCCAGCAATTCTTCGTTGTCGCGGGAACTTGACTGTGTTGTTACATAGCAACTACGGGAGATACACAGACAGACCCACAGACATTTTCTTTGATCCGACACGGACCGCATAGAAACAGATGCCTCCAACAGGTTTTCTATTGTTGCGTCTGTTCATTGCCACGGGAAAGTGTCTACCGAGCCGTTGCCTAGCAACGGTAGAACGAATATACAGACTTATGACAGGAGTTTATGAAGTATGCCGTTGAGAAGGGAGCAGGTGCCATGATATACATACTGAGTTTCATAAAGACTGGTGTGGGCATTGAAAAGTTAATAAGGGGGATTCACAGGCACAAAGACAGCATGAAAGTCACGGAAGCCTACGTATATTTTTTTTTAAATAAGGAAAGTATGCCGATACCATAACTTTTTTCAAAATAAGGAGAATATGCTATAAAGAACCCGAAATGCATGTAATCTCCACAAAATGAAGCCTTTACCCCACTAGACAGACCAAATTTCACAATGCCCACCTCTCGATAATAAGACAGGTCTGTAGCAAATAAGAAAACAGTAGGTAACTGTACGGGATAGCGGCCTTCGTAGTCTAGAGGTAACGTTCCCACCCCGTGACTCAAGGTACACGGGTTCAAACCCGGCGGAGGTCGTGGAATTTTTAAGGGCGGAAAAATTCAGGGAACAAGTCCTCCGGGAGGGACTTTAAGCCGTGGGTCCCGTGTCATAGCATTTCCCGCCCAACAGTAGTTTCTAACACCTCTGGTAGATGGGGGAAGCATCGAGATACCGCTGAGCCAGTAGAGGCCGAACTCGCTGGCTTAGTCGGGACTGATGGCACGCACCAGTACCGGTATGGAATAGAGACTGGTAGAATATCACAGGGGGACGCACAATGGACCAATATCTGGTCTAAGTGCATGGGGAAACCCACACTCTCCAATAACAACAACAACAACAACAACAACAACTGTACGGGATATGCTTGGTTCGCATATCGGCCTGGGCATCGGCTATTTTGACTGGGAATGTTCGTGGTTTTGCTCAGTCTCGCCAGAATACCGGCATAGTACCCACAGGACCTACCAGTGGCGCTGCACAGCCAACTACTAGCAGCGTTATGAAAAAGCTTTAACTAAAAGAACACGTAAGTTCTCCTCCGAATGGATGGTCTCTGTTAGATGTTCAGACAGTTCCACGTTCTTATAGAACACGGAACCATCGCAAGGTTCTCAAGTGGCTTAGCATTTAGCTTTCAGCTTTATTCCCGAATTCTGTAATATGAATTTTTAGTATTCTCCCGTACCTACAGCTGGATCTACAAACTGATCCTTTTTTTTAATGCTTTGCTATCAAAACGTACCGATTGTTTTACTTCTGCGCTCCTGCTACATGTACTACTCGTCTTCTTTGGTTTCATCGCGCTAATTATATGAGTTAAGCGCCCTAGCTCTTATCTGGTCGGCAGCATTGGTTGCTAGGCGGCTCGGTACCTGTTTTTCCTGGTTTCCTGCGAGAATGCTCATGTTGCATAATGAACGACAAACATTCCATCTTCATGACGCGTTGTGTGACACCTTAGACCAGGGGTCTCCAAACTTTTCGAAACGCGGGCCACATTAGGTAATTCAGCACTTTCAACGGGCCGGATAAAATGAGAAATTGATAACTCTAGGTATATTAGTTTTATTGAAAGCACAGAATTTCATAAACTAAATACAAAGTACGTGAGAATAAATTATCGTATATTAATGACAACAGACAGTAGCAGCAAATGCTCATATTTTCATAACAAATTCTAATAAAACAATTAATGTGAATGATGGAACTCTTTTTGCATTCTTAAAATCTAATTAAATTGAGGTGGTGATGATCTGTTACAATTACACTGCACCACTGCAAGAAGTCTTGTGCACAAGACGGCTAGTAACGAACTGCTCGCGCTACCTACGTTGCCACGAAGTGACACTGCCGATCGAGGTCGAACAAGTACGAAGAAATACCGCGCAGTATACGGTCCAGAATTAGTAAAATTGTGAATATTAATATTAAAATAATATGGAATATCAATATATTTTAAACACAATCTTAATTAATGAATTTGAAATCTATGAACAAGTATTCCATTACTCATTGGAAAATTAGTTCATTTGGCGCATTTCTGCACAATACTTTCGCGGGCCGGATAAAATCGCATCGCGGGCCGTAGTTTGGAGACCCTTGCCTTAGACGATCGCCGTAACATATCAAGCGTTGTACTGTAGCAGTCCTACGTGGTAGAGGCACTGCCACATTTACAGCCGTACTTACGCATAGGCTTAGGTTTATTGCATTTGCTAAAACGCGCCGGAAGCCAAAAATCGTAATTTGAGTTCATTATGACGTGGGAGGTAGAGCGTTATGTTCCCGAAGCTCAGGGTTCATTCTCTAAAAATCTTTTGATTCCTATTACGCCCACTTCTATTGTATTTATTGTAAAATCAGTGAAGGGACATAAGTAACATTTAACATTTAAGCTATTAACAGTGGCAAGGACAAATAAGTTAATTACTATTGTCACGTCATTGTGACTGTAGACGGGGTTTGGACTGGTAATCGGATTTCTTGGGCACTTTAACACACAACTCGTGAATAAACTTTATAAATCACTATCACACAAAGACAGTCTTCACTAGCCATTGCTTGGTAGCGGCTTCCAACTGCGGACGTTCCACTTCCTCTGAGTTCCCGAACTCACCTCGGACTCAGCTACCAGCTGCTCACTTCTCAGTTGTCACAACTGCAACTATCAGCTGATTGCTGCAGACTCTCGGTCGATCTATTAATTTGTTGCTCTTCGCCAGCATAGCCCTTCCTAGCTTAAGTCTTTTCGAGATCCATGATCAATATTTTTATTCTCTCCTAGACATGTACGTGTTTCGAAATGGGGTTTCCTCTTCGACGAGGAGTCGGCGCTACGTTTGTTGCAACGTAGTTTCAGCTCGAGTATATCCGCGCGGTCACGGCGATCAGGCCACTGTGGCCTCTGTGCACCCTTTGTCACTGCACTCTACTAAGTAACATTTATACAAGGTATACAGAGGTTTCTGAAACTTCAGTTAGTCAGCTGAACTATCATAGGCCTCACCGCCGCTAAGTTTAAATCTCATAGCCTCGGCACGGACCGCAAGGAAAATACCGCTTCCAACAGCACTTCTATTGTGTGCGTGTCTGTTGCGGCCATCATGTGACGGTTGCTGAAGCATTGCCTAGCAACGAGCGTTTTTACGGAGTCGTTCCCTAGCAACGGCTGTCTACGCTGGCTTCACAATTGTGGTTTTCAGCGGACATGACAAAATATTTTGCCACGGATCGCCAAGGGTTACGATTCGAGTCAGTAGAGCATTACACCATGGATCGCTAAGCGTCACGGTTCGAACCGCTTTATAAACAATCGCATTAACATTTTATCAAAATCCGTCATCTGCGGCGTCTCTTGCAATTCACGTAACTGAACTCTGGTTGTGATAGAGTTCAGAAGGGGATCAGCTTGGCAGAGGGTGCAAGAAGAGTGGTCGTTGGGATCTTGGACTTTCTGAAGGAACTGTCGAAGGTCCGAAATTCGGAGTATAAGTCTAATGCGTGTTAATCTAATGAGGTCATAAATCAATAAATAAAATACAGAAATTTAAGGAATCAAATTCAAATTCGAAGTATGACTGTGTTCTCTTTTTTTGTTTTAAGATATGACTGACCCCTATGTAGCCCGTTTTATGGCCAGTTTAACTCATTTCGTAATTTCGTTTTACAATATTGTCGCGTGTATGAGTGTGACTGTAGATGGGGTTTGGATTGCAGATTGGATTTATTGACCACCACTCACACATGACTCGTGACTACACTTAACTATAGCGCCATTGCTAATTTCCACACTTTACAAATCGCTACAGCACAAACTAAGTCTTTTCACTATGCTCTGTCTTCATCAGTTGTTCCCTGGTAACGGCTTCTAACAATGGAGGTTCTTAAGCGTTCGCGTTCACTTCGTTTACCGCTGTTTCTCCTCTTCACCGACTAAGTCTTATCTTCTGAGACTCCCTTACAAGTGACTAACTCCCAGGCTGGCGGCCTCCTCGCACCAACCTCATAGTCCAGCAGTTCCCCCTTAATTTTGCGTGAACACGTTGCCGTGTGAATCTGTTTCATCGTCGCTGCTTAATAACGGGTCTGCGCGCTTCGTTGCTACACACATTGTGAGGCCACAAAACAGTCTTGACGACCGTGTGTGTTCATTATATCTTATTTTGGGTTTAGGAAAGACCTTGGACTTGGCTTTTATCAGGGCGCAAAACCTATAAACGCACTGTGGCCTTGGGATCGACTCGTCCACTGACAGATATGAGTACCAGGAATTTTCCTGGGAGATAAGGCTGACAAGCTCACCACCATCTGTGAGCCGATCGTCTAGAAAGTGTGGGAGCATCGACGTCTCACAACTCTATGGGCTTCCACGGCCTTTTTTTTTTTATTTTGTGAGAAAATGAATTAAAATCTAATTATTGTCGTATACCGTATTTACGCATGTATAGGCCGCGTGCGTGTATAGGCCGCAGCACAATTTTCAGGCAGAAATTATAGAAAAAATAATTTTCTTGGAATATTATTTCAGGAGTATTACACCCTGTATTACTAATTATGAATATATATTTTTTTAAATGAAGTGTGATTTCGAATATTTAGAATATAAGCCGCACCCCAGTTTTCCTCTTGAATTTTTGGCAAAAATTGTGCGGCCTATACATGCGTAAATACGGCATTTTCTCAATATCGGCTCATACTACGTGACTCAGAAATATAGATCTGGTTAGAATCCACAGGTTTTAATTCATGCATTTCTTCTATAGTATTTGACGAACCAGAAACTGGTTTCAGACTGCATGTAGTTCGATTAACCTCCCAGAAGTAGATTTGAATTTGCATAAATGAAGGTCTAGTAGTAGGCAGTACACAGTAGGGTGTACTCCACCCAGAGTACAGCCGCACTCCAATGACTGTAGAGTCAGTGTTCTCTCTTGCCGGCCATTCTTTTCCTCTGGCTCGCGCCAAGAAGTGCTCCGCTGGCAAGATTGGAAGTAAACCGTGTCACAAGACACAACAGCGGCTAAACAATCTGTAAACAAACAGCGGGTAGAGCGCCGGGTGATCCTCTGCCTGCAAATCCTAGCAGATTTCTCATTATGTAGGATCTGAGGTTCTCACAGCGGTGGTTATACCCTTGGTGGCTTGCCACTTAGTCCCACGCCGGTATATTACTTGGCTTGTTCTAACCTGAAGATGGAGGCGATATGTTCCTCCGAAATGTTGGGCTCTCTCCGAAGTACACGGCGTTACAACCCAGAAGACTATACACTACAGATTCAGTGCCGTCAGAATTTCAAATCAAATTAAATAGGCCTCCTAAACCTTCCAAGGACTCTAGCCCTGAAGAAGGCAACCTTTGAAACCATGGGACGTATTAGCAAAAGCAGAAGTCATACATGAAACTTAAGGTCCGAAAAATTTCGGACCGTAGACATTTCCTGGGTGTATCCTTCTGTAAGCTTTGAGGTTTCTGCTGCGGTAATTGTTAAGACCGTTATCTTCCGGGTTGTGACACCGTGTAGGAGGGACTTACTGCTTCCTTCTTCAAGGTTAAGATATGTAGGTGCAGGAATATGTTTGATAAAGTAGGTAAGTTGCCAAGAATGCGGGCGGCAGATCCAGGCAGAGGGGATTATGCTCGTGTTTCAAGAAACTTCACATATATTAGTTCTCAGTTAAGCCCCTACATTTTTTAACATTCTCTGATTATTCTCACCGTGTTCTGAAGATGACAGTGTCAGCAGCACTGCCGAAATTTGACAAGAGATAAACTGGGCCAGGGCCCCTCGCTTTATGAAAATTCGCATTACGAAATTTCGCTCCTACGAACTTTTATAAATGAATGCGTGCCCATGGCCTGCCTTGTCATCCACACTCGAACTCGCACACCCGAAATCTCTTCCAAACAAAAATGAGCACGTGCAAATGAAAATCGGAAAGAAGCGACCACAGTGTTGTCCAGCCAGTTCTCACACTGTGCTGTGCATCTTTTATGAGATATTGCTGATTCGTAACAATTTTCAGCGGTTTTATAGCCATATTTCGTAGAATAATAGGGTCTCCAGTGATATATTGGGTTTTTGGACTTTATCCATCGTCCTGGTTTTTAAGATAAGATAAAGTCTAAAAACCCAATATATTAGTGTGTTATACACCATCGTCAGGATCCTATAGTAACTAGGGTATCCAGTGTTAGTATAGTCGAATATGCTTTCGATGATAATTTGTTTCGTTTCAGGAAATGAAATTATTTTGGTCAATTGTTGTACGGAAACTCAACGCCCTAATTAGAACATGGCGCCTGTGGGAAATGGAGATTCGCGTTACGATACCCTCAAGGGACGTAAGTATTCGTGTTCGCGAGAACTGCCTGTGATAATTCAATTGCATACGAAATGGCCGGCTGACCGGACACAGGTCCATGCCCACAGTATCACACTTTCACTTGAATGGGCGTTGATATGCCGCCGGCCTTCTTAAGGCGCGTCCACATTACTCGTGTTCGTGCTCGAGTGACTCGCAATGCTCGCCTTTACATGCGTTGCCCACAAGCTTATGTGAAGGGTGTTTTGTTCTTATGCGATGGTCGACAGAACCCAAGCCCAAATGATGTAAATGTAAATCATATTTCTGCAGTTCCAAACTGAGTCTTCGGCTTTTAAAGCACCGGATGTTTATGAATATATGACAACATTTTGCACACAGCAAACAGGAGTCTTGCAAACTCATGGGGATGAAGATATCCGGAAAGTCCAACATAGAAAATACAAAATAACTAAAGAAGTCACTGCACACCAGTAATAACGCAAGTATATTTCTCATGCTGAAGGTTTTTATTATTGCTAGTGAAATATGCAGATGACCTTGTGTTAATGGCTAAGGAAGAAACTGTGCTACAGGGCATGATTGATAGACTAATTGAAATTGGAAGGTGCTATGGCATGGAAATGAATGTGGAGAAAACAAAAGTAATGAAAATTTCGAGACAACCAACCCCAGTCACAATAAAGATAGACCAAAAACAAGTGGAGAATGTGAAATGTTTTAAATATTTGGGTNTAGAAGGGCGGATAGAAGTGACAAGAAGACGAGGAAGAAGACGTAAGAAGATGCTGGATGACCTTGGGGACAGAAGAGGATACTGTCATTTGAAGGAGAAAGCTCTAGATCGCATTAAGTGGAGGAATTGTTTTGAAAGAGACTGTGGACCTGTCGTCTTGACAGATTACTGATGATGATGATGAGTGGGGTGGGACTAAGTCCCTTATACTGCGGCAACTTCTGGCCTGTTTTACCAGCCCCAGATGATAGGTGAGGGTAATTATGATGATGGAGAATTTGATGGAATGAAGATTGGCAGGGGAAACCGAAGTACTCGGAGAAAACCGGCCCCAGTGCCACTTTGTCCACCACAAATCCCACTTGACCAGACCCGGGATCGAACCCTGGCCGCTGCAGTGGTAAGCCAGCGACTAACCGCTTAAGCTATGGCGGACCATCATGGTGAAGTTACATATAGTTATAACAAGTTATGGCAGTTGTTCCCACGCACTTGTAGACAAACATATACCCGTTTCGGTTTGTTGCTGAAGACATGTACTGATTTGAGTATGGGTCAATGCTCTTAATAAAACGTGTATGTATAACACAGTCTGTCAATAATGCAACAAATGTTTCCTTTTTTTCATTTACGCTTTTAACACAACATGTTTCGGCCATATTCAGGTGTCTTAATATATTAAAACTGCTACACTGCATTAACATGCGCTAAAATGGACTACAGCGTGTCTGCATATCTTTGTTTTGTTGTCGTGTATAGGTAGAATCATTGAGATGGGCCTATCTCTCGTTGCTGAAGCTGTTCCGAACAGTTCATGTTTGTAGAATGTAACCTTGTGCACACCCTGGGGGGGGGGGCCGGCTAATGTGCGTAAGGCCCCCCATACACTCACAGTTTGGCCTCCCGTTCGGCCTGCACAGTTCAAGGGTGAAAGGCAAAACTGATGTGTGTGGTGCGGCCGGCCGGCCAATCGTTTGGACTGTAGGAAACCCGTCAGTCCGTCAGTTCTACCTGCAGGTCGATCGGCAGGAAAACTGTGTGTGTATGGGGGGCCTAAGATTGAAGCGTCTGTTCTTTCAAATCTCTCCGTCAGGAAGTACAGATAAGCTGACGATCAAAGAACATTTTCCCTTCATAATGTTGAAAGTGGAGACACTTGTTCTTACCGTGCAGTTATGTGAAATTAATTCTCTGGTTCGAGTCTCGGACTGGCTATCGGCCATTATGCGTAGTGCTTTCAGCAGCTCTTTTCAGTCTCCGCACGGACTGGTAGAAGTGTAATAACCTTGAAGTAACCTAGCATGTCGGTATAGACTTTATTCTGGAGGAACTAGGTTCGAATCTGAGCTGAGGTTCAGAGTACCGTGATAAGGTTTTCGTGCTTGTCATCAGTCCGGGAGAGAACATTGAAATAAGCCACAACCGCTTCTATCCACACCCTCTCCAGTTCATCAGATTTTCTTCTCCCTCGAATTCGCGCTGTTGTGTAGCCTGAGGTGCTGACAGGGCCGTTAAGTACACCATAAATAAATACGTGTAACATTAATTTCTCGCAATAATTAATCGTCTACTTTCCTTTCGCTTAATATACAAGTAGAATAAAAAGAGTTTATTAAGCCTATGTATGTGTGATGAAGTCGATGAAACAATATAATTTTAGAGGCGGCAGTGATCGTATTACTGAAGGCATGTATTTATGAAGTACGCCATTGAGATGGCTTCATGTGGCAAGATATACATACCAAATTTCATGACGATCCGTTGAGGCATTCGTGTAATATTACCATTCAAGTAATATTACCTTAACAGTTTGAGGGGCTGCAATGTTGGTGTTAATGATGGGTGTGATTTATGAAGTACGCCGTTGAGATGGCTTCATGTGGCAAGATATACATACCAAGTTTCATGACGATCTGTTGAGGCATTCGAGTAATATTACCTCAACAATTTGAGAGGCTGCAGTGTTGGTGTTAGTGATGGAAAGGATTTCTGAAGTACGCCTTTGAGATGACTTCATGGGACATGGTATACATACCAAGTTTTATGACTATCAGTTAAGGTGTTTAGAAGTTCTTTTAAGGGGAAGGGGTGCAAACATACATACACACAGCGAGGTGAACTCAAAACTCTGCTTTTATTTTTTTTAATAAGGAAAGTAGGCTAAAAAGGTAACAGTTCGTGGAACTGTATCTCCACCCTTGAACGCTTCCTTACATCAGGTGCTTAATTAAGCACTGGGCAACACTTCATTTGCTTCGTACTTTGCGAAGCATCGTAGGTCGGAACTGTTGTGAACATATCGCGAGCCCAAACTTGTATTCGAGAGCTGCCCGGTTCAAATCTCTGCTCGGACATCGATACTACCTACGGAGTCTCTTTAGTGGTTTTCCTCAGCCCCTTTAGGCAAATACTAAAATAATCCCGTCCGCTTCCTTCCCCATCCTTTCCAGTTCATCATCCACTGTCATTGAGTAATTCGACGGTGTATGGTCTCAGCTACAGATAACGCTGTTAAATAAACGACATAAAAAGGTGAAGCTATTCCAATAACAGGCCGCAGAGGTCCATAAGGTTCAGACGTCGAGGCTTCCACTTTTTCTAGACAGTCCACTCACAGACGTCGGTGAGGCTGTCAGCCTTAAGCACCGGCCGTCCTTTACGCCCAGGAAGATTCCTGGTACTCATTTCTGTCAGAAACTGAGTCGACCCCAGGAGCATAGTGCGGCGGGAATGATTAGGTCAATTGAAAAATCGAATTACCTCATCGGGAATGGAACCAGGGACCTTGTGGGCTGTAGCATGGTGTCTCAACCAACTACGCTACCGCGTTCCCCCATATAAACTATATAGCTTTATGTGTGTTAGGGTATACCACTTGCTTTTCCGAAATGCACGAGAAAGTGATCACGAAACAATATGTATCTTTAGATTTTTACTGATTTACACTCTTAAGGCCCACCCTCCGAGTGCAAAAAAAAATCTTTTTTGGGGGGAGGGGGTCTGCCGTCTGTATGATATTGTATGTACGTACGCCCTTCGCTAGCACCTGAACTTTATATATGATCGTTATTTAAGGGTTAATTCATTGTAGGCAGGTGCTGGAAGAATATAGACATTCTTGCCGCATAACTGAAACTTAAAAATGTGATTTTCTGGAAAACGGGCCTGATGATTTTGACTGCTGCCTGGAGGAAAGTAATGACACGCGTGTTTGTGAGGGAGCGTGCGCTTTGTCCTTGTGACAGTTCCATGATCTAGCCGTGTTCCTCGCTGACAAGAATCAACTCCTCATCACAGTGTTGTCGACCTGAAAAGTCCGTTTTATCAGCTATGACGCCATTCCAGCTTGATAAAGACGTTTAGCGCATTCCTTCGGTGGAATTGTTCGCCTACGCCCTGTCGACGAGTTCAGCTTTGCCCTCCTTCACAATTACATATCAAAAACTAATGGCACGCCATCATTTATGGTTGCTGTATTTTGGTACATTCTCTATGAGCCTGTAGCTCTGCAGTCATTACATTTGGTTAAACACTCACAGTATACAGAAACGTTTCAATAAAAGCGACCTTTTGTGGACAATTCAGCTATGCTTTCAGTAGGTAACGATACTGATAAACTGGAAAGGATTTGGAAGGAAGCGGTATTTACATGGGGTTTCTCAGGAAAAACACGAAAGAATCAGTCAGGATAGACGGCGTGTCTGCCGATATTCGAACCGAAATCAGTTCGTCCATGAAAGTTGTAGCCTTTATGGCAGACAAGAAAAGTTCATAGACATTATTGGTAGGAAAACCTAAAGCGGAAAAATTCATGGAACAAGTCCTCCGGGAGGGACTTTAAGCCGTGGGTCCCGTGTCGTAGATTTACGGCACGTAAAACATCCTCATGTCTCTAGGAGACCTCTGAGCAAAATTAGGCAACAATTTNTAATAATAATAATAATAATAATAATAATAATAATAATAGGAAAACCTAAAGGAAAGAGACCACTTGGAAGAGTTAACATAGATGGGTGGATAATATTAAATGGGTCTTAAAGAATTAGAATGGTAGGGTGTTGACTGGATTCATCTCACTCGGGTAGGAACTAGTGATCGTGTCTTTTGAGCACAGTAATGACCTTCTAGGTCCCATAAAATGCTGCGAATTTCATGTGTGGATGAGGGACTATTGGTTTCTGAGATAAGACTAGGCCATTTTTTCCACGATTGCTTGTTTTTGTTGTCCTGGATACCTCAATCATCATTGTGGGTGTATTATGGTTTGAGCGACCGAGGTTCGATTTCCAGAAGCGGCAGGAATTTTTCCTTTCGCCGTCGCTTGGACACCGTCTTTAGGAGCCAGCCAACCTTCTGTGAGATGTGTTGACTTGCTGGAGGTTGTCGCCCAACTACTAAAATTCATTAAGGCGTTCTAGTTTTGGTTAAAGTCGGACAGAACTAACTAAGATTTTACATGAGGGCTTCCATGTGTTCCTGCGCGCGTGTGGCCATAACTCGCTACATGTTTATCGGAGCGAAAAGTGTTTCTGTCTAACGTCGGAGAGAAATAGAGAAATGTGAAACGCGGTTTACACGGTTTCCGTAAGTTTCACGGTCAGGAGTAATGGAAAAGTTGTCCTTATGCTGAAATAATTAAGCACCGCTTCATGAAGTGGAGTAGGGGAGTGGAGCTATAGCTCCACTATTGTGAACCTTGGCACCAGATGAAGGTGAGTGGCCAGCTTCGTGCCCCGGCCGCTCTTCCACCCCCACCCCCCGAAGAAAGACCTCTCAGTAGCCATTGTGTAGGAGAATGGATGACACCAAGAGCCTGTCTGGACGCTATGGAGAATAAAGAAATCTTTTGTTCATGCCGGGAATCGAACCGCGGTTGTCCAGCCCGTAACCTAGTCGCTATACCGACTGAGCTAAAGGAGTGGACGTGTCAATAATTGTTTATCTGATTATACTTGGTTTATTTAGTCACGCTGCCAGTGGCGAATGGTTGGATGGTAGTGAATAATGAACTGGAAATCTTGTCTTGGCCTGATTTGGACACCTTCCTGGCATTTTTCTAGAGGGACTGAAGAGAACCACAGAGATTTTCAGTCGTAGTACCCGTCTTCAGACCGAGATTCGAACCTTCGACTTCTCAAGAATACAGCAGGAGCGATAACTTTTCGGTGAAAGAAGTGCTGTGCAGCATTTCCTGTTGTGGCATGTTTGCTGAAAGCAAGAACTGTGGAGCTAGAAAACATTCATTGCTAGGTAATGGCTGCGTAACACACAACAGTGAAGTAACTGTTGGAAGCGGTGTTTTCTGTGCGTTCCGTGCCGAGGCTATATAACGAGGAACAGCTGCCATTACGTGAGACAGTAAAATATGGTCTTAAGTCCCAAGGGACTAGGACCCGAGAAACACTGCACTGGCAAGGACCAGCAGCATATGCAAAAGACAGACCCGTCCTCTCGTAAGAGAGGGCGCCCCACAGAAACAAGACGGTAACAGTCGAGGAGGAATAAATATCTGGACATGAGCCCCAGGAGGGTGCTCGATACCAAGACTTACTGACTGACTGACTGACCGTCAGCCGCGACGTGACTTGGACTTGGATTACGGGACAGCTCTGAGACATCAGTTAGGAGAGTAAGATGTTGGTGTGAGATGGCCGCCAGCCTGCGAAGACGTGAGCCCGGAAACTCCACAGTTGGAAGACGTTATCAAGCAACGGCCAGTGAAAACCGTGACAGAGAACACTGGTAGCATAGTGAAACCGCGAGAAAGACATGCTAAAGATTTTAGCTGGATGGAACTGGCTGCGATTCGTCTCCAGTGATGGGTTTCGGTGCTGCTGGGGATACTGTGCTGTCGGGTTCTGGTAGCACACTGTGTTCTGTGTGTCGCTTTGAGTAGCGGGACTGTATAGCACCAGATGGCATGATCATGGTTGAACGAAGAATTGGAAACGATTTGAAAGGCAGCGGCCGGTGGCCTAATTGAGTTACTAGCCCAGCATTCGGCTAGAGGGACTGAGGGACACGACGAAAAAGTACAGTCGGTATAGCCGGTGTCCCGCCCTGGATTCGAACCGAGTGTCTCCCGAACACTAGTCCAGAGTGCTCCCGCTACATCAGCCTGCGACGGTACCGGGTGATTATGAAAGCGTGAGGAACTGGGTGTTGATACGGGGGCGGGGGCTTGGTCGCAGCGGCCGCCAAGCGTTTCTTCTGTTTGTTTAAGCTGTAAATCCCGGTCAGCGAGGGATCCGCTGTTGGTGACTTGCCTGTTGGAGGCGCCTGACTCATCGCGCATCCTGGTAACATGACATGACAGTCCAGTAAACTGGTTTACTTAATGCAGTTCCTCGTACAGGCTGTTTAGAAAGTGATGTCATGCTATAACTTTACGCCACACTTTTTCATTGTCCTCTTAAAAGTCGTGGGTTTTCATCGCGGGCGGCTGAACGTAAATGTTCACATGTGAGTTGAAGGATAGGACGCGATAATATGGATGAGATTCATCTGGCTCAGGATAGCGTCCTGTGATTGGTTCTTGCGAACACTGCTTTCGTGTCACATAAAAAGGCGGAGAATTTCTTGAGTAGCCGCGCGGCTGTTAACTGCGCAAGGAGTCTGGTCCCATAAGGGGTAAGGAAAGAGTGTCAAACTGCGGCCCGCGTGCCGGATCCGGTCCGCGAGAGTCTTTCACCAGTCCCGCGGAGCTATTGTGAAAAATCTGCCTATAATATTATTTTTAATTTATAGCAACAATTTTTAGAAAACTCTCAAGCAGTGTAGTAACGTATTTTTTTGCCCACAGGGACGTAAGGAGTTTATTATAGGCGGTTTATGCAGCACTCAGCGTTTATTGCGCTTTTTCAAAAATACTACGTTGACCTCTTCCGGCCTGGCAAGACACTGGCAGTCCCTAACCCACACTATCGGCCGCAAAGTTTGTCTACTCTTGAATTACGTAATTATGCGACTTGAAATTGTCACGGCCGCATGAATTTAGATACAGTAAAACCTCGTTGTAACGGATTAATATGCATGGGGGGGGGCAGAATATCCGTTATCGTCGATCTCCGTTATAACCGATTGAAAGGGTATTCACGGAAGTACATAATAGGATACATAGCCAATACACGTAATAAGCATGGCAACACAGTGTGATTACATGAAGGTTTATATATTGGGGTTCTTTTTTTTTTTATTTTAAATAGTTTTCTATCTACAGAACCTTCTTAGTGTCTCGACATCTCTAAAGTTTCACAATTATACGCAGCCAGATATTGTCTCTTATAACGAGGGTTTGCTGAAAACGACGCAGTGCCAGAGCCGAGAACGCTGAAACATGGCCACGTTCCGTGATCATTGGTCCCCCACACTTGAGGGTAGTGAGATCTCCGTTGCTTTGTGCCTGAAATCGGGCAGGTTCGCCCAGAGCCAGCGGTCTGGACACCAATTCGGAAAGTTCTCGGTCCGAATTTCGGCCGGGACACCAGCTATCCTGACTGAAGTTTTTCCTGTTTTCTTTTTCAGTCCCACCAGGCAAATGTCAGTATAGTACCTCGACTAGTATGACATGACGGCTGAGAGCCGGAGCAGACGTCCATCGCTGAGCAACGGCTCGGAAAACACGTTCCCGCTACAACGAATAGTAACGAACTAGTCGTTGCTAGGTAGCAGGTCGCTGGAAAACAGATTCCTCTGACGACAGAGGGAATGAACTGTTGGACATCGTGACTTATATTCGGGCCGCGTGGGAGTGATAAGAGCGAGTCCATTCATGAATTCGAGAGTAGTAGAGATCAGTCCGAGATTCTCCGGAGAACCTTCGTCAGGCATGAGTCGTAATGCCTTCAGAAGGAGTTAAAGGTGTTAGCTGTTATTACTGAACTCCGTAGCTTTTTTAGTCCTCAAGCGAAATATACCGACCGAGCGTCTGCCGCTTGTAGGCGAAGTTAATACCAACTTTTGCGGATAGAGGGCATCTCGTGGTCAGCGCAACGGATCCCCACGGCCGTTACTCTCGGTTTTCTAGACCAGAGAAGCTACTTTTTCATTAAAATGGCTCCTCAATTATCCTCACGAGGCTGAGTGGACCCCGTTCCAGACCCACTACTCAGAAAATCTGGTAGCGCCGGGAATCGAACCCGGAACCTCTGGATGTGTAACCGGGAACTCTGACCGCTAGACCACAGAGGCGGCCCTCTAGTCCCCGTAGGGGTAACATTTTCTCCTCGCCCCGCGTCCAGACCAGTTTTGTGTTCGATCCAGCTTCCTATATAATGGGTACCGAGGGTAAAACGGCTTGAGCGTGAAGCTGATCAATCACCTCCAACTAGTGACGAGGTCAAGAAAATCTGGTTCTATACATCCACGCCCCATACATCTTCCCGGAGTAGTGTTTAATTTATTAAGCACAGGGACAACTTTACCTACTTATTTTTCTTGACCGTGGCCTTCATTGGACGCAGGTTTCAATTGAATGAATGCATAAGAAAGGCACGGAATTCAAACACTAAATCACGTTTCACTCGAGGCTCGATTAGAAAGTAAGGTTATAAGACGTATCATTCAAGACTTTTTATTACGACCACGATATGAAAAGTGCGAAGTCATGGGACTCCTTTTCGACACAGTCTCCGCGGTTTTTCCTGTTCTCTGTTGGCAACATCCCAGTCCTTTCCTCTCGTTTCACTTCCAGTCCCGTAGCATGTTCAACTTACTCATACACGCAATCAACGGTAGGTGGCGGGCAAATCGGCGTGCAGTGTTACCGGGAAAACTCGACACACAGTACGTGTAGGTCTTCTGGTCGTGATATAGCCTTATAGCCTTACTTACCGGCTTCCCCACATATCGAGACATAACCTGATTATCGTTTTTCGTAGCTCGGTCATGGTTCGATTCCCGACATTGATCTTAACTTTTATCTTCGTCACTACGTTCACATCGATTCTGAAGCCCTCCGAACCATCTCTGCAGAAGGTTAAAGCCACCGGAACGCGAAGCTGACCATTTAACTGTATCCATTACAATGATTCATAATGCGTGGCGTTATACCTCCACGTCCTTAAACGTTTTAATAATGTATCATATCTGCTTAAAGATAGAATTTTAAAGCTAGCAGAGAGCCGTTGCTAGGGAACGGCTGTGCAAGCACGGCTGTTGCTATACAATGGCTCAGCAGCCGTCACGTGATGGCCTCAACAGACACGTACGCAACAATAGAAGAGCTGTTGGAAGCCGTGTTTTCTGAGCGGTTCGTGGTGAGGCTGTATAACGAGGACTGAGGCCGGGGACAGTTCAGGAACCCAGAGGAAGGGGAACGTCCGCCGTTGAAGACGATACCAAGCAACGGCCAGTGAAGGCCCTGACTGAGAACACTAGTCTGTGTGTGACAGTGATTTGTAAAGTGTAGTCCAATAAATAGGACTATCAATCCAAACTCCATCTATAGTCACACTATCATATGACAACACGCTGCATGAGACCCTTAGACCCAGCAGAACTCCACCCAAGCCAGAGAACGAGTTGCGACTAACCTCACTGGCGAAGCTTATTGTATAGTGTGAACTCTCGCCCAACCGATCACAGTGGCCGGCCGCGCGGTCTAATACATGAACTGTCTTCGCCCCCTCGAACGCTGGGATCGTGGGTTCGAATCCCACTCGAGGCATGGATGTATGTGTGCGTTTATTCTGTGTGTAGGTAGCGGCCTTGCGATGGGCTGATCCCCCGTCGAAGGAGTCCTGCCGACTGTGTACAGCAGCCGTGTCAAACATGCGGGCCCCATAGCCACAAAGTGCGGCCCTTCAACTTTTAGAGCTAATTGATATTAAAATCAATATTAAAATTTTAGTAGAAATATTTTTTGTAGAGACAGTTTTCCAACAGACCAAAAGACAAGAAGTCTCACGCAGACATAAATTAGCAGGCTGCAGGAAATTCATAACTTCTTGTGTAATCCCTCTTTTTACATATTGAAAAGCTGTTTGATACTTGTCAAAAATGGCATTCTCTTGCTTTTTAAAACTGTAAGATATGTGACTTTAGGTAATTATATTGAAATTGTTCCTAAATAATAAATAGAATTAAATTTCCTTGTATCAAAATCTAATGTATATTTCTATTTTGAAGTGCGGCCCTGGACTATTATTTATAGGGCTGAGGTGGCCCTCTGTACAAGTTGAGTTTGACATGCCTGGTGTACAGATTAAGAAAGTGAAAAAGCGACCGAGGTCCAAAGAAGGGCTGAAGAGCCATAGACAGACAGATAAATGGATGGGTGGATGGATAAACCCTCGTCCAACGCGGGGGATACGTCCCTCGACAGCTGCGCGTTTGTTGAATTCTTGTTGGGCGAACATAATGGGCATGACAATTGAGCCGAATATTCACACTGAATAAATAAAACACATGCATTTGGTTATGCAAGTACGTAAGCAGAAGCTAAACTTTTCTAATGGTAGTTTCCTGCTACTACAGCAGGCTTGCCAGATCGCGTATATTGGAATTTTCCACGTTTGAAAATTTTAGCATTTGTCTTCACGCGTAATTGAATCCGCGTTGAACAAATTGGCTGTTGAAGAGGGCTTGCTGTACTCCTCCTCAAATGGTTCTAAACACGTTTGATACATCGGGTGAACAAGTGGACCGAACAGCCTCTGTCTTATATTAGCTAGGCGCTGGGACTCCAACTGTCCTGTTTGATGCTTTTTCTGGTTTTCTCATTCTTTCCACTCTTAAGTCCAGGGTAGTGATGTCGAAGTAGGTCACGACCGCTTCCTTCCACATCCTTTCCAATTCATCATTCATTAATCATATCCTTCAACGCTATATACTGAAAGTAAAGGTAAAGTTGTCCCTATGCTTAACTAATGTAGCACTACGCCATGAAGGCTTTTGGGGGCGTGGATGTATAGGTTAAAGTTGCGGCCGGGGCGTAAGACTGAGATCCTCAGTGCCATCTGTGAGCCGATTGTCTACAAAATGTGGGAGCCTCGATGTCTCTGTGGGCCTTGACCTGTTACAGGGATAGCTTTGCTTTGTTTAACGTGCATAACTGACGCGGTAGCCGCTGGCTGACCTTGTGCCTGGATCTAATATGGAATGCTCATTGCCATACTCATGAAGTTCTCAGCGACGCTGAAGTTTTCAATGCAAATCGTGCGGATTTATGTGTGTTAAAACCGGATCACTTTCGTTTCTCGTATTCACGTGTGTCCGTGTTCAAACGGATTTTGTCTTGGGAAGGGGAGGAACAAAGGTCCTGATATGTGGAGCCAAGAAGGACGAACTGTGTGATGTGTGCAGGCTGTCTCATTCTAATTCATTATAATAATGACTTGACCTTTTAAAACATGGTGCTTAGACGTGCCATCAGCTTTAACATTAAAGATTTCTGCATGTTGTTCATAGGCAATGTTTGTGTGTTTAATATTGCTCTCAGAGTAAACTCCGTGATTTTAATCCGCAAGTGAACCATACAGACCGAGCAACCGCCGCTTGTCGGCGAAGTTTAGTGCCAACTTTTGCGGATAGAGGGTGTCGCGTGGTCAGCGCAACGAATCCCCACGGCCATTAATTTCGGTTTTAGACCGGAGCCGATATTTCCTTGAAATAGCTCCTCAGTTATCATCACGAGGCTGAGTGGACCCCGTTCCAGACTCATTACCTCTCAGAAAAAATCTGGTAGCGCCGGGAATCGAACCCAGACCTCTGGATCTGTAGACAGTGATTATATCCCTAACAGCATTAACCAGTTGATCTTTATAAGAGATATAGTGAGTTTCCTATGAGTTAGGAACTGAATTGTGAAGTATTATTCTAACATCGTCTTTTATTTCGTAAGCTTTCGTAGTATTAACTTCCCTGCATTCTCCCGTATTCCTTTCCAGACCTATATATGGAATGATATGACGACGTTTAATACAATCTTCCGTGAATAACACGCACAAATAGTAATTTCTAAAATGTCTACTTTGTGTAGTATACTATAGTTCACATATCCACATCAAAACATTATCAGTAGTCACAGAATAGACACGACGCACTGAAACAGAATACCGCTGTCTCGTTCGTGACCCACTACGTAACTTACGTTCATGCACCTTGTTAACGCTCAACAGTTCTTTGCTGTGGTAACACGAAATTCCGGTAATGACAGTGCTAAATATCACGTTTACAAAGCTTGTTTATGTATTGTCACGTGATAGAGTGACTATAGACGGGTTTGGTTTGGTAATTGAATATACTGAACACTTACAAATCATAACTAGAAGTAATTATAGCGCTATCGCAAATTCACACACTCAGTAGTGCACCACAGCATGTATTAAACCTTCTCTATCTGATGTGTCTTCACCAGTCGTTGCCTGGTAACTGCTTACAACGCTGTAGATCCCTCAACCTCCATGTTCACGTCGTTACTGATCAGCGCCTGTCACCCAACTCGCTAAATTCAAAGTCAAAGTCGCATTGCGACTGGCGGTCGGTCGGTCAGTCGGTCAGTCGGTCAGTCGGTCAGTCGGTCAGTCAGTCAGTCAGTCAGTCAGTCAGTCAGTCAGTCAGTAATTCTTGGTGTCAAGCCCCATCTGGGGCTCATAACCAGATATTTATTGCTGTTTGACAGTTATGGCCTTGTTTTTGTGTGGCGCCTTCTCTGACGAGAGGACGGGTCTGCCTTTTGTATGTGCTGCTGGGCCATGCCGGCGCAGTCTTTCTCGGGTCCGAGTCCCCTAGGACTCGCGACCATATTTTACTGTCTCAGATTTGAAGCTTCCCTTTTCATCCCCTCCTACGACTCGCAGGGTTACGATGGAGGTATTCGACCCCGCCTCCACACGAGTTACTCAACTAAACTCTAGAGTTGTTCTCTTTATAACACCTAAGCACGGACCGCACAGAGAACACTTATCTCAGCTACTCTATTGTTGCGTCAAGCAGCTGTCGCGTGGACCGCGTAGAGAACAACGCTTCCCAGTTGGGTTATATAGCCTCGATACAGACAGCATCGTTAAGTAACCAACCAAGGAGCATTTGACCTTTCCCAACTCCATTAAACAGTGGAGTAACTTGGAAGTGGTGTTTTCTGTACGGTACTTGCCGAAGATATATAACGAGGACCACCCGCCATTACGAAACAGTCCTGAGACGGCAGTTAGAAGAATAGGAGGTTGGCGTGCGATGGCTGCCAGTCTGGGAGGACGTGAGCCCCGGGAGCTGAGGTCCGTCCACTGTTGGAAGACGTTACCAATCAGCGCGGTGAAGACCGTGACTGAGAACACTAGTCTGTGTGTGATAGCGTTTGTGAAGTGTAGTCACTTTTTGTGTTTTAAAGTGTCCAATAAATCCGATTACCAGTCCAAACCAAGAGACGGGCTAGCTCAGTCGGTATAGCGACTGGCTACGGGTTGGACGATCACGGGGTCGGAGTTCGAGTCCCGGTGGGGCAAGAATTTTCACTTCTTCATATCGTCCAGACTACCTCTGGGGTCCACGCAGCCTCCTATCCAATGGGTACGGGGGCTCTTTCCCCGGGGCAAAATGGCCGGGGCGTGAAGCTGACCACTCACCTTCAACTAGTGCCCAGGTCAAAACGTGGGTCTGTACATCAACTCCCCCATACGTCTTCATGGCGTAGTGCTTAATTCTCACTCGCATCCTAGAGGTCAAGTCCAGAAACACGGCATGTACTATTTTTGTTAATGTTGCTCTTACTCATAAAATGGCGACCACACGAAATGTATTTATGCTGTTAGGTGGCGCTGGCTGGTAAGCTGTTACAGCTATGCGCATGCTCTCTTCAGTCGGATTTGTAAAATTGGTATATTAAAGTAGGATGGCGCTACCACAGACTTGGGGTTATGAAAACATATGCTCGTTTTAGTCACTGGAAATCTATGCTAGCGAAAATTATGCACAAGTTACTTTTTCCGTCCTCGGCACTCAAACCCCTTCCGAGGTCCAGAGTATAAATGAATGGGTCCTTCAGCCTACAAACAAACAAAATGGCAACACTGAGCAGAGCCATTTTTGAGTAGGGTATCCTTTTAAGCTTATCAAAGAATTTCCCGACAGTTATGGAATTCGTAAGTTCATTACCTTGCCAACAAAAGACCGTCACTGTACCCTATCTTGGATCCTTTGAATCCAGCCCACAAGCTCAAATAGTATTTCCTTACTCCTTCGAAATCATACTTCAAGAAATCGACAAAAGAGGGGCCAAATTCGATGAGTGGGATTGTGAGTAGTTCCAAGAGACTCGACAAACATGTCTGTTGGACATGTACAGTGCAGTGCGAGCGGTAATCCACTCACAGCTGTCCACACTAGATGTAGCTGCATTTGTGGTCTAATATATCCGGCTCGAAATTCTGGGCATGTTGCTCGCGTGGAGAAGGCAAAAACATATTGTGACGAATATGATCATTGCTGGGCAACGGTTCGGTAAGCACTGCCTGAAAGCCGTAATAGTGGAGCCAGAGCGGAAGTCCATTTCTAGCCAACGGCTTGCCCAATGCATGATCCCGCAGCAACGAGCAGACGCGGAAGTCCATTGATAGGCAACTGTTCGGTGAGCGTCTTCCCGTGGCAACGAATAAACACAGAAACAGAATAACAGAAGAACTGTAAAACATGGTGACTTATATTCGATTCGCCCCGATGTTATAAAAGAGTTCAGTTCTTTCGAGAGTGTAAGCCGTCGTTCGGCATTCATCATTCGTAAGACAGAACAAAGTCAGTCACAGTGGAAGAGAAAAGATACTCTTCCAGTAAGTAATGGAGCGGTTCTTAGGCTTCTATTGATTGTGAGCTGTTATAATTGATTGTAATTGTAAAGAAGTGCCAATAAATCAAATCCAGAAACCATTATTATTAGTCACGCCAACCCCTTACACGTGACATTCACCGATGTTAACCGGTTCTGTTTTTCATTTCCCTCGGCGTTTACTCCATGTACGTGTGGGTAATGTTGCTGACGTTTCAGAGGCTCATGATACCTCCATCTTCAGGGTCATATAACTTATGTACGTCTATGGTGAAAATGTAAACAGAACGTGCTTTCGAAATTTCTGTAACGTTGCTAATTTCCGAACGGTGTAAACACTCAGCAACAGAAGTAACGTCAACAAAAACAAAACAATTTTTGTAAGAACAACTTTTTGAAGTCGAGGTCACTTTGAAGACTAAGCGAAAGATAAGAGGACGGTGTTAAAAGAGATTACCGTCCTCTTCAATGTAACACCGTTTAGTCTGGTAGTTCACTGGCGTTTCAAAGGAACATTCTGTCCATATCTTCAAGGCTAAAAAATTCGTAAAGCAAGGCTTTGCTTGCTGCCAGCTTCTTCCTGGCTACTTTCTGGTCTTCCTCATCAGCACTGAAGGAGGAGACGTTGTTTCTTTGAAACGTCGGTGAACCTCTATCCCCTGAACACGGTAACAGCTCTGTGAACTGGCGACAGTACAACAGCCGTTGCTAGCTGTGTGGACACTTTGTTTCCCCGCCAATTACAGAACACCCAATAATGGAACAGACGTTTTCTGTGTGGTCCGTGCCGGGGCTATGTAACGAGGATTAGTAGTTCCTACTAACCTTTCTTAGGATATCAGTCCATCAACTCCGCACTTTATGAAACTCGAAGGTTCGTAACGTCTTCACTGCTGCCTACCTACTGCTGCGTCCTATCTTGGTCCAGATAAATCCAATCATTTTCACGCAACGTATTTCTTCAATATACAATTTGTATTGTCATACTGTTGTCCTACTCACGTTAGCGTAGTTGCTTGAGGCACTATGCTGCAAGCCGGAAGGTCGCGGGTTCGATTCCCGATAAGTTCATTTGATTTTTCAATTGACCTAATCCTTCCAGCAGCATTATGGCCCTGGGGTCGACTCAGCCTCAAACAGAAATGAGTGCCAGGAATTTTTCTGGACGTAAAGGGCGGCCGGCGCGCAAGGCTGACAAACTCACCACCGTCTGTGAGCTGACTTTCTAGAAAATGTAGGAACCTCGACGTCTCACAACCCTATTGACCTGCATGGGCTGTTACAGGGATAGCTTTACCTTTACCTGATAATACGTAATGTTAATGATAAATCCTGTTTAATGTGTGCAAAAGGAAGGCTGCGCAAGGAGGTGGTAAGGCAGGCTGAGTTCAAGTTGTGCTCTCTCTTCGCAGGTACAGTGCACATATGCAGTTGCCAGAGACGGTCCCACTTTTGTGTGATATATACTTCCTCTGGGGAACACACCGAGAGCATACGGTAGGTTAATTGTACGTATCGACGCGGAAGGCAGGGCGTCTGTAGCTTCACCTGCCACACACGAGGGAGTGCGTAGTGCCCTGGCTTCATATCCTGGAGGTCGGTGGATCAATTCTCGCGCACGTGGTCTGCTATCCTTGTTGGATTTTACGTGGTTCCCTTTAATACCTGTAGGCAAATGCCGGGATTGTAATTCATTCAACACAGAGATCGACCGTTTCCTTCCAGATTCTTTCCAATTCATTAATCGTACAATCTGGTATGTTTATATTGTGACCTGTATACCCATTATTAGGCAACGTATCGGTAGACACATTCCCGCGCAAGCAAACTCGCTTATCAGTGGGACGTCTTATGCCCGCCCCTTTCTTACTTCACCTGTTTCCGTCTAGAGCTTCTCGAGAATCACTGTTAGGTGCCCTCTCTTCTCTCACCGTTCCTCTTGTTGTGCGATGCGATGCAACTTCCAGCCTCACCTTACCTGTTGCAGCGTCGCTCGTCTTCTCCTTGTTGTAGCACTCTTTAATTTCTCAGGGTTTTGTTTTTTTATGCTAGCCAGTAGGTAGGGCAAGGAGTTCTATCCTCAGGATCGCATACAGGACCTTAACTCAGAAGAGCACAGGGAAGCGATCAAATGCACACGTACAACATGATTCTGGTTTATTGTGGCACCATTTCTTTGATAACCGTTCACACTTATCACTACAACACGTACATTAATATGACAGTTAAATGACTCTTGCTTATTCGCAAACTCGCCTGTTAATTTATTTATTTCTTTATTTACTTATACTTGGCTGAATCCTTTGTTTTTAGATTTAGATGATGTAATTTCCGGTCCGTGCACAAAGTAACATGGTAACAGAGTCCTTTGTTTGAATTTGGAAGAACGTAAGTTTACGTCCGTGCACACCAACGAATCGTAACCGACTGACTTTCAAAACCGACGCTCTGGATAGCGTCCCTTTAGTTCCCGCTCTCCTGAATTCAAGAAACATCTTATCTTGCCTTCATTGGTCCATTTAAACTAAGGGAGTTTACATAACTTCCTAGATTTCCAATGGGCTGTCAGCTTTCTCCACACTTAGCCAAATTTGCTCCAACGTCTTTGCTGTCAAAAATGATGTATTCTGGGCTACGCGTCAGAAAGCGAATACACCCCCCCCCCTTTGTTAAACTTACGACCCTTCACGCTTGTCATCTCACAATTCTCGACATGGTCGCTTTCTGCCATTCCAGCTATCCTAAGGAGTCTCAGCAGGGAGTCTTCCTGCCTGGCTCTTGCATGTGTGTTAAAACTAATTGTTTAACCACCTAAATACATAAACAGGTCTATGTCCATCTACTATTCCTTAATGTAACCTACTATTTTATAATACTCATAACTAAATAAAAATCAAAAAAATAAATGGAGGGCCTGCCGGGGTATGAGCTTGGAATTGAATTGAGTTGGCAGTTGCAGAATAATGGGAAGAAGGGAACTAAGCTGTGACAAGAAGACTTCATGTGTGATTTGAAGTGACAGTGACAAATCCGTTGCCACGATACGACTAGTGAAGTCTGAGAACGCTAGTGCGTTTGCGGCGGTGAGCTGGAAAGCATATAGAAAAGCGATAGCGCTGCAGTTGCCTCTAGTCCCAAGTTGTGTGTACAAGGTTTCAAATCCAATAATCTAGTCCAAAACCCGTCTTATAAGTCACTCAACAACCCCTACATGTGACAATATGAACAAAGAATATCAAAATTTGATGCAGAGGTTAAGAATGCATGGAGCGTTACCTCACCGACGGTTCACGTAGCCATGTTTCGGTGCGGTAGCACTGTGACGTTCGCGTCCCGAGGTTTTGCGAGGGCCGTGAAGAAGACTGCGGCACCATCGTACCCAGTTCTTCAGCCTGACAACCTCCATTCCGTCTGCAAAGTGGGACGCAGATACTGTTAGGCGGCCTTCTGACATCACAACGAGATGGCGATGTTTCGCTTCGTATTGACATGACAAGTCCTGTGTTTGCAGTCTCAGCACTGTCCATGTGTGCCACAGGCGTCGCACCGATGGATTTATTTACTTACTTGACGGCGGTGTCCGCATCTAGCGTCAAGTGGTAGCGCGATCAGTGACTGATGCATTGGAAAAGATGTGGATGAAATAAGCCGTGGCCTACTTTTAGCCACTCTTTCGGCATTTGCCAGAAGGGACTTGAAAAAACCACGAAAACCTCTATCAAGACAGGCTGTGCCTCGGTCAGGGTAGGAATCTTGCATCGAACGCAAATCGGCTGAGCCATCGTGCTCGGTGATGGAAGTGAATGAATATGATGCTGTATTGGGTCTGATACAGTTTACATGTTGGAGTGTCAGAGTTAGATTCCCCAGACCTACGCTCCACCATCCCGCTTTAATTCCTATGCCTGTAGAACATCTGTTATGATGATGGCCTGATGATGGGTTTCTAAAAACTCGAAACATGTAGCAAAATACTGTTAAACAGCAATAGTTTTGTTGTTGTGTTGTGACGGATTTTACTACAGAAATTTATATATTAAC
Organism: Cryptotermes secundus; assembly: GCF_002891405.2. NCBI lineage: Eukaryota > Metazoa > Arthropoda > Insecta > Blattodea > Kalotermitidae > Cryptotermes > Cryptotermes secundus. The sequence continues at coordinate 668,931 of NW_019734967.1, read as the reverse complement.
ATTTATCCTATTACTAAAGAGGGACACGCGGTAACGTAGTAGGTCGAGGCATTATGTTACATACCGGAAAGTCGCGGGATTGATTCTCGATGAAGTCACTGGATTTTTCAGTTGATCTAAACCTTCCAGCCGCAGTGTAGCCCTGGGGTCGACTCAGCCTCTATCACAAATGAGTACCTGCAATATTCCTGTGGGTAAAGGGCGGCCGCCGCGTAAGGCTGACAACCTCTACCATCTGTGAACCGATTGTCTAGAAAATGTGGGAGCCTCGATGCCTTACAGTCCTATGGGCCGGCACGGCCTCTTACAGGGTTAGCGTTGCCCTTAGCTTCTGTTATCTCCCGTGTGAGCTACACACCCTGCAGATCTTTCCGTTCTTCATTTGATTCGATATTTGGCGAGGAGTACAAATTATGAAGCTGATCAGGAACCCGTAACACAGACTGAACCTGCAAGTTCTGTGGTATCAGTTCCTCCACATCGGATGGCTATGTTTCCTATTTACGTACTGAAGTAGCAACGTCATATATGGAACAGGTCTCCGGGGCGACATTCCTAACGAGGGTCCACGCGACAGCAAGGTGCATGCCATCACATCCAGTGACGTAACGAACTTACGGTATCCTGTGGTACCTACCCCGGCGGTGCACTCCGCGATGTCCAGCAAACACTTCTCGAAAATATTTGAAGAACCGCATTGCTTCAGACGTGAGCCCCAGTTGCCAGTAACCGGACGACCAGGCTTCTATCTCAGGAGGACACGGAACCTTCCCCACCAAGTCTAGACCACAACTCATTTTCTTCGATGCACAGCGGTCGGAGCGTGAACCTAACTACCACCTTTATCAAATGCCATGATTAAGAACTCTTACAGCTCTGCCCCTTCTACGTCTTCATGGCTGTGCGCTGAAGAACAGAACTTAACCTGCAAATTCTGATGTCAGCTGACTGCTTCCCGCCAACAGAGTTCACGTTGTGTTGTGACTGCAGGTACTAAATTCCAGCCTTCTCGCGCGATCTCTACAAAATAATACAGTCTCTTATGAGGATGTCGAGGGTGATTTATAATGGCATGACGTTCGTACTGGTTCACGAAAACTCACAAGTTCTGATACACTTAGGAGGCATACACAGGAACGTTGTGATGTCCTAAACATGTCTTCTATGGGAGTGGAAATAGTATTTTGTTTCTATTTAATTCCTAACGAAATACCTCTCTCACACCGAGAATATTATTCCTTCAGTGGCTGCATATACGAAGCCATCTCTAATTAGCAGCAGCATTGAAGCATAGGATATGTGATATTGTGGCATATAGACCCGTTGCTAGACACCATCTTCGTAAATACGCAACAGTACTGGAGCCGTTTCTAGGCAGCGGTCCGCACGTAACAATGGAAGTACTGTTGGAAGCGTTGTTTTCTATGGTTCCGCTCCGAGGCTGTATCACTCGAGCGACCAAGTTGATTTAAGTAAGCCAGTGAAGAGTTGGTTGATGAGTTATTGCAGTGCAGTGAAGCGAGTTGATTGGTGAGGGAGTTTGAAGACTGCTGCAGTTCAGTCCTTGTGAGCTGTTGCTCTTAGAAGCTGGTAGCTGAGGCACGGGGATAGTTCGATAAGCCAGCTTAAAGGGAACATCCCCCATTGGAAAACGCTGCCAGGCAACGACTGAAGACACAGCAGACTGTGAAGGCTTCGTGCGTGCTGTAGTGAACTGCAGAGTGTGCAATAGCGACAGAGCTATAGTAGCTTGTAGTTGCGATCTGTAAGTGTTCAATAAATCCAATTACCAATCGAAACTCCGTCAGCAGTCACTTCATACACATGGCAGTATGGAGAGTTCTGTATTTTGGGATACGACGACGTCTAGTGCAGTGAAAGTGAACCGAAGTTTTGGAAGAACATGTTGCCTCCCTCTCCAGGGCGGTACAGTAAGCCAAGCAATAAACGGATGTGAAGCAGGCAGCAAGCAGAGTCACACAAGATATACGTAGTACAGTCAGTAATTTCGTGGATTGGCCACATAATGACTCTGTTATGCACTACAGCGGATACATGGATCCACAAGGTTGTGCCGTGTCCGTTCTTCTCTCGTCCCAGCAAGAAGCAGTTGCGTTGTATGCAGTGTATTCAGAAATATAGTCACTATTGTGAAGTTGTAGTTGTCTGCGAGCGGCGGAAATTGAGAATGTCGCAGTTTGAGTAACGGGCAGACGTCAGGTTCTGCCATAAATTACGCAAATCCTCTAGCGAAACGTATCAGATGATCAAACATGAGCATGGCAAAAAATCCTTGTGCAGTACTGCTGTGTTTAAATGGCACAAACGTTTTGTACATGGGAGAGACAGTTTGGAAGATGATGAGCATACTGGTCGGCCAAGAACTGTCAGAACTGGACTCAAGATCCAAGAAATTGCAACGTTGGTGGGTGCCAGCCGCTCCCAAACGGTAGATGAAATCGCAGCAGCAACAGCAGCAGGAATTAGCCAAGGAACTTGCCACAAAATTTTGTCTGATGACCTGAACATGTCCCTTGTTACCCAACACAGTGTTCCACACGTCCTGACGCAAAACTAACGCGAGGATCGCATGAGCATTTGTGATGGCATGGTCGAGGGTGCTGACTAAGATGGGACGTTTCCCAACCGGATCACAAAAGGAGACGAAAGGCAACTGTTTTGAGGGAGGATGTGGAATGTATAATTGTACGAGTATGTGAATAACTTGTGATATGGTGCAACAAAACCACAGTCCACGAAATTATTGACTGTAACAGTATTATGGTATATGAATTGCGAGAGGGAATGAAAACAAACAGTATGAAAGTAAAATTGCCTATCTAAAGGATTTGGGCATATTTCAAGGAGAGGTCTTGTATAGTATTTTAGTCAATGAGATGACACATTTAATAATATGAAGAAAAATGCATTTTAATAATTAGTAATTAAGTAATTAGTGAGCTGATTATGGTTTCTGTTCAGGATGATTTAAAGAAAAAGGAGATGTTTTATCGCCATAGCTTTTCAACTTTTTTATTTTAGGAATACGCCATTACAAAGGTCCGAGAAAACCAGGAGAGAAAGATAAAGAATGGGCACACAGCTATTGGTCTGTGGTGACAATGTTAATGTATTGTGGGAAACCATAAATATCACAAAGACGAAACACAGGCTGTTAGAAGCTGGTAAGGAAGTTGCTCTAAGTATATGTTGACATTTCGTCTACAGAAGGCAAGACAGAATCACAACATAAGATAGTTCATAGGTCTTTTGAAATGTGATAAAGTTAGAACATCGTGCAACGGCACTGACAAATACAAATTGCCTAACCACCTCCTTAAGAAGCCGCCAGTTGCTCAGCTACTTAAGAATTTCCCAACATTAAATGGAACCTGAAGGTTCATTACTGCGTTCACAAGAGCCCTCCAATGGTCCCTATCCAGAGTTATTAATATTAATGTTCAGTAGATTTAATTATTTTTTCAATTTTCATCTCCTTCAGAAGTTCAGTGGGCGAGGACAGGTGCCCGGCTTGTCCGACGCCTGGAGTTGATCTGGAGGTGCCGATAAGAAATAGTTCCCGCTCATTAATTTGGTCGTCTTATCGTGAAATTTAAAGACCAGGGAAAAGAAATGGTGCCTTGTATGGAATATCTCGAACCCGGTCCCTTATATTAATGCACTCTGTTGATTTGTCCCCACCTCCTATCACGTGTAGTCCTCTACACTGCACATTGCCACTGCCATTGTGCTCCGAGTTGCGAAACAAACGAAAAGTTGATGCTCCAGTACATTTCCTGTACTGTATAGGGAGACACGGACCTGATTTCCGGCTGTCTGTTTCATTTGGGTGAGGCAGAAGGGCTCAACTGTGGTTATTCATCATGATTTGGACTGAATTGCTTCCAGTTTGTGTGTAAGATGTAGAGTAATTGGTCATACCAGCCGCACGGCAGTGAGCACATGGCTGTACCTGGCGACGGTTTGTGTCCACCTGCTTCGCATTATCGTGCGTACACTTAACTGAACAGAGATAGGATGGGATAGTATGGACTGGATTGTTCTGGCTTAGGATAGAGACCAGCAGAGGGCTATTATGAACATGGTAACGAACCATCGGTTTCCATAAAATACTAGGAAATTCTTGAGTAGCCGCTTCTCAAGAAGGGCTCAACTCCATGAAGTTAATTCTAAAACTTGGATAACTGGAGAATAATTCCAGCTCTTTGTTGGATTTGAGGTTCTTACAGCGATGTCCATGGAGAGTTATTATCTTGTGAGATATAATACCGTGTAGTTTGGTAGAATTGTAGCTGTTTTCCAAGCAGCAAGGTATCAAGATTCAAACTGCGAGCAATTCACCTTGCTTCCTGCCTGCTGGCTACTCGATATTCTACCGGACTACACGGCGTTACATTCCTGAAGAGATGGCTGTCAGAGTCTCCAAAAGAGGAATCAGTGTCAGTCGCTGTTAAGCCCGAAGGAGTTCTCCGTATCCGTATCAAACAGCTTTTAGCTACAGCAGTGTTACGCTTATCAAAGGCAGAGTCAGAGTTACTTTACGACTGGCCAATCAGTTAATCTTGGCGCCAAGACCTTTGAAACCCCCGACCAATCGAACCTTTGCGATTGTAGCCCTTACGTAACATCCTCTGTGACGAGAGGATGGGTCTGTCATGTACAATTGCTGCTGGTCCTCTCCAGCCCAGTCATTCACAGGTCCGAGTCCCGCGGGACTCATGACCACATTTTACTGTCTCAGATTTGAGACTTACCAACTTTGAGGGCCAGGTCTCCGTATTTATATCCCACAGGAACAGGGTGGCCCAGTTATACCCCCAGGCACTGGGTTCAGTGCATAAGCGCTAGATTTATCATTATCAGTACGCGAATTGGGTTACATAACAATGAATTGCCGAGCCGTAACACGTCGCATTAACGTTAGTTATGCAAGAGGTCGGTAGATGGAGTAAATTTGCTGCTGGTCCTCGCCAGCACAGGAAATCCTGGCTTCTGGTCTCACCGGGTCTCGTGACAAAATTTTTGTTCTTACCAAAACTTTACGTATGTTGAATTGGAGCCTCCTCTTCGACGAGAGGAGGGGTCTGATTACTGCTAGTCACTCCCACTCCGCTTGGACTGACTCGAGCGGTCACTCACTCACTATTCGGCCCTTTCCTCGCAATATACACGAACACACACACACACACACACACACGCTCGCCCTCTCTTTGTGCGCTGTATGTAGTAAAGTCACGAGAGAGCAGTCCTATATTTTAGTGTATCGTGTCTATTCTGCGAATACTGATAATATTTTTATCTGAATGTGTGAAGTGTAATATACTGTAAATGAAACTATCTAGAATTGATTGTTCGTGCGTGTTATTCGTTGGCGTCAAACGTCGGCATGGACGTATCGTTAGGTAATACGAAGGACTGGAAAATGGAAGAAAGAAGGAGAGTTCTATACTAGGAAAGGTTATATTACAAATGGTGAGACTTTCAGCTGAATTGTCAAAAATATGCGCTACATGTGGAAATGTGAAATGGCTTTCCACTCTGTGTAAGTATTTGGAACATTCAGGCAACTTGACTCAATCGGCCAATATAAGCTTAAAGTAACATTCGTATAGTATTTCTGAGAAACTCGTAAAGTAAACCGAACGATTTTCAGTTGAATTAGTATAGGGGTCTACACCAAAAGTTGACTATCAGTAAATTTAATTTTGCTTTGTATCTGCTTAATATACATTTTTTCTTCTCCGTGTCATCCAGACAGGTTCTGGGGCCCACCTAGCCTCCTACTCAATGGGTACCGGGAGCTCTTTCCCCGGGGGTAAAGCGGCAGGAGCGTGAAGCTGACCACTTACGTCCGACTAGTGCCGAGGTCAAGAAAATGTGGAGCTATACATCCACTTCCCAATACGCCTTCATGGCGTAGTGCTTAATTAGTAGAACACAGGGACAACTTTATATCAAAATAATCTCCGTCTACTTGAGCTGGCGGCCTTTAAAATGGTTTTTAAAACAGCGAAGGCCTCCAGAGGAACAGTGTTCAGCTCGACCAGCCCGTTTTTCTTAATGTTTTCAATGTCATGAAACCTCTTTACTTCGAGGGCACTTTTTATCGTATGAAAGAAAAAAAATCGTTGGTGTGAGAACAGGAGAATGGCGTAGGTGGCTCATCTCCGCAACACCTTATTCATCCAGAAATGGCATTCGCTACCAGTGCAAAATTGGAAGGGGCATTGTCGTGCAACAAGGACAGACTACCCACTGTTCGAAATTGTGGCCTCACGCGGGAAATGCGCTTCAACAATCTTTCCATAACTTCAACTCAGGAAACATTATTGACTCTCTGCCCTTCATGCAAAAATTCTTTATAAATCACATTGTTTGTAAAAAAAAATGTGGTCAGCATGGTATTGTTCTTGGACTTCTGCGAACGACACTTTTTTGGCCTTGGTGATGACTTTTGAGGTCCACTGCATACCATGAAGTTTCATCTCTGAGTCATATTGAAATACTCATGATTCAGTTGCAGTTGCAATGCAATGAAAAAATTGGGATTGTCTTGACAAGTCTGGATGAAATCTTTGCATGATGTGAGTCTGTGTGGGACAAACTTTGCGTAGGCCTTCCTCTTTCGTAAATCTTCATGGAGGATTTGAAAAATCGCATCCTTCTTGACGTTTAATTCATCTAAAATCATTTCTGAGAGCCAATCGGTGATTTTCTGTCACCATTTCATGGACATTTGCAGTTGTGTCTGCAGTTTGAGAGGTTGAAGGACGCCCACTTCTTGGATCATCCTGAAGGTTCTCACGCCCGACCTTATGTCGTTTAAACAATTCAAACACACAGATTACTTAAGGTTTCTACCATGGAAATGGAGGTGATACGTTCCCCCGGAACATCGGTTCACACAAGCTCTACACGGCGCCACAACCCAGAAGACGGCATTCTTCATAGTCACGCCATGAAAACCTCAAATCTTACATCACCATAGACAATTTGCAACATTTCATAAATTTCCTTTGGCGTTTACCCAGATTAACACAAAATTCCATGTTTCACAATGGGGTGAATCCGTATTTGTACTTTTGTCAAGGACAACAAAACCACGCTATATGTCAGTGCTGTCGAGATAAGCCAGAAGACATCAGGTGACGAAGCAACGGTTCGGTAGCCAGCAGTGCGCAAACTTGGTCGAACGAATTGCTAGCTGGCCGGTCTAAGGATAAACTGGATTTGAAGTAGATTCGCCAATAATGGATTTGCAGAACTACTCCATTATGACGTGTTTTCTGTCATATATGGATCTCATTCGCTGGCTCGCACTTTAGGAACACTTTCCATGGCACGTTTGATTGCAGAGAAAGCCTACAGCAAGGGCGGATGAGTCAGGCGAATCTGATGGTCGCTTTCGCTTGCGTGAAATGCGTAAGCAACGACGCTTCCTGTCTCGCAAGATACGCGAGTAGAATGCAGAAAGCAGCCAGCCAGCTACTGCTGGCCTTTCTCGTAGTTGCCGAGAGCGGTGGAACTAACCAAGATGAAGCTTCCTCTCTCGTTACTCAATCAACGCTGCTCTCGTGCTGGCGCGACCAAGTACATGAAACCGATCGCATACGGCCAGTCGTCTGAAGGCTGTCACAGTTGACGCTTAGGGCGAGGGTACACCAAGGAAACTGGCAACCGCAACGCAACCGCAATTTCCGAGAAATGTCGCAGATTTCAAGCAGGCGCACACTGAGGAAACTTACGCTTGATTAGTTGCTCTCATCATCATAAGCGATCTTAAGTGGGTATGTTCGTGCGACGTAATGTATGATTGTATTTTGTTTTAATTTCCTGCACTTACCTTCTGCAATGGAAAGTAACAATACTGATCCTGTCATAATATGGCGGTAGGTGAGACCGTTTGAGACGGCTTGAGAAGAGAGGACGACGACAATAAGGAAAATATTGGAATGTTAATTAAGCTGTTTTAATTAAGGTCAATTTATTTTAATCAGAAATTATCGCTTTCACATGCAGTACGAAATTTTGACAATACAGTGGAACAATTTTAGCAAGATAGAAGACACCTGATGACTGCCATATACAGGGTGATTCACGAAGTTTTACCCCGGCTTGTGGTACATATTCCTGGGGTCATTTCCTGCAAAATTTCCTTATAAACTTGTGGTCGATTTTCAATAGTTACGGAGTAACAATAGATTTTCGAAACGCATCATTGTGAATGCAGCGCTATGCTTCAGCGTGGGCGTTCCAGACAGCTATGTCAGCAGATAGGTAGACCGGTTTGAATGTTGCGCTTAGGTAGATAGGCAGAGCGGTTCATACGCGTGCGACGCATTGTGTTGACGTGCAGGGAGACATTTTTGAAAATCTTATGTAAATCCAGTCGTCTTCTAAAGCACTACAGTTTAAAGGAAACAGATTGATAGAAGGGTGTGATATGCAACCATTGATATGTTTACAGAATGGGATGCTGAAAATAATGTAATTTTGTAACACAAAATCGATGAAAAATGTTGCACAATGCAAAATTAAGAAATTGGGGAAAAAAATTGGTTTTACAATGCTTCTTTCCTAAAACATTAACGATTTAAAAAACGTTTGTATTATATTTCTAATTTGTTTTGACTGAATTCAAAGAAAACAAGATTTTTCGCCAGTTTTCAAATTACTGTATCTCTTTAATTATGAGTTGGATACAATTAGTATATTAACATTTTTTGTTCCAAATTACCTCAGGAATGCCCTCCCTAAGTGGGGGTAAAACTTCGTGAATCACCCTGTATAGCCGAACCATGTAATGTGGAAGAAGGGTGACTATATAATAAGACGGAAATATATGTGAAGTAAATGATATATTAATGCAACAGGATGCTTAAATACAATATTAGGAAAAGAGAACATAGGGTGCATCCGCTCTTCTGTGACAGTTTAAACTGAGGCGCTTACTCGTATATTGTTTTGAAAGAACTTAACCTGGATCCAAACTCCTTCGTCTCATGATAAATTTTTTCCCAAGCCAAATCTTTTTTGTCCTGCCTAGCACAGTGTGGGTGATGGTTGTCATATATACCAGGCTCTTGCTCAGTTAACCGCACAAACCATAATTAGCAGCTTCGTCAGTCTTTCGTGCCCTCTTAAGAAGCAAATGAATCACTGAAGCGCGTTATAGAACAGCTGGTACTGGGAAACCACGCGGAAACGCAATTGTGAGAAGACTGGCATGCTCCGTTGTCTGGATATTGAGTTTCTCTAGTCTTTCCGCGAGTTGCGTTGCCGTTTCTTCAATTTGAGCTGCTTCATTCACTAGCATGTGTTCAACCCAGGCTGATAGCAGTTCTCATAAATCGCAGTTGCGTTGCGGTTTCCAGTTTCCTTGGTGTGCCCTCGGCCTTAGACGTTCAAGCGACCGACTAAGTAATAGCAACAGACTCGTTATAAAAGAAAACTATCTCACTATTGCTGTGCTACCCGCGATTTGTTTGCAGGTGTTCCTTATCACCCTAGCCAACGAGATTAGAACTTTAGTTCCAGTGATGTTGACATCCGAAGTTGCCCACGTTCGGACTAGCCAGTTTCTTGCCGACTTCAGTTCCCTAGTCGCACAACAGTAGCGCCATAGGGAGTAGCGAGGTGGTTTATTTGTCACGTATTTGTTGCTACGAGTAGTAACTAAGTCGGTGGCTTCAGTGTGTGAGCTACAAATGTGTCGGTGCTTCCAGACAACTGGCTGGCTGCATACGACAGGTTCCGTGTGTTGCAACTATGGGAGAGCAGCAGTAAGAAAACAAGAGACTGAATCGCGCAACTGCTGTCGCATTGCGGGGACCTGTGGGGTTATCTGCAGGTCATATGACGGGTCCTAAACTTGCCTGCTCTCGGCCCAGATTTCGCAAATCATGCTGATATGTCGCAGGCCAAACATACAGTTAAGTGCGTGATGGGTTTTAAAAATAAAATGAATCATTCAGCGTGCATGCGGTAGTGTAGTCGGTTGAGGCACTATGCTACAAACCAGAAGGTCGCGGGTTAAATTCCCGATGAGGTCACTGGATTTTTCAATTGACTTAATCCTCCCAGCTGCAAATATGGCCCTGGGGTCCACTCAGTCTCTAACAGATATGAGTATCAGGATTCTTCCTAGGGTTAAACGGAGGCCGCCGCGTAAGGCTGACAAACTCACCGCCATCTGTGAACCGATTTTCTAGAAAATGTGGGAGCCTCGACGTCTCACAATCGTATGGGCCTCCACGATCTGTTACAGGGATACCTTTACCTTACCAGCACTGTCACTTCCCAGACGACTCTTCGTAGGCACCGCCATTAGCAGAGTCTTGCCGTTTAGAAATAGTACTTCGTAGACTGTGGAAACGGTACTGAGATTGTTCAGCCGTGTTTAGTCATATCACGGGCTTGTGCTTCTCTTTTTTGGTTAACTTGTGCTTCTCTTTTTTGGTTAACTTGGTGTTCCTCTGCTTTGTTACGACTTGACGTTTGTTTAGTATTCGTATATTGTAAATGTGATATTAATTTTATTGTGATATATCGGCAAATAGCTTGTATTGTTATTAATTTGCGTTTCAGAGTTTTCACTTGTGTGCGCTTTATGCTGAATTTCCTTATACAGAGTGTGCCATTTAAAATGCAACCCAAACTGGAACAGCGCATGCAAGTTTACATGTGGCGTCAGTATTGTTTTCTTATTCATCACTTCCCCGTCAAGGCTTCACGGACAGCAGCAAACGGTTTCGACGTCGCGAATGAACACAAGTTCTGCTCGCTCCTGTAGAGCTTCTGCGTAGCTGCAGAGAGCAGGAGCCTAGCATCCAGGTTGACATCGGGGGTCGGTGAGAGAGTCCATTACAAAGGGGGAACATCTCCTGGTTTCATTTATGTACCGTACTACGTAATTGTTTTGGGGGTGCGTTTTCAATGGCACAAAATGAATAATATTGACAGTATTTAACGTGATTTATGTTGAGCATTTTATTATTTAGGCTCTATAGCTTATAATTATACGAAGCTGTATAGCAGTTGTAGTCGGTCACAGTAGCCCCGCGGTGTTGGCTCACTCGGACGCTGGCATCGTGAGTTCGAATCCCAGTTATGGCATGGATGTTTGTTGTGTATATGCGTTTATTATGTGTTTCTGTTGTCCTGTGTTTAGAGAGCAGCTTCGCGACTCATCGAAGGAGTCATACCGCCTCTGAAAAATTATTTCTTTATTCCTTAGCACTACAGTCCCAGTGGTCCTAGGCCTACCTCCATGAACTTCTCCGTTCACTTCGGTTTTCCTAGATCTTACACATTCGGTAGGACTCCTTGGGAGGGTGATCAGCTCGTCGCAAGGCCTCTACCTGTAGACAAAAACAGAAAAAAACACACAAACTAAACATCCATGCCCTGAGTGTGATTCGAACCCACGATCCCGGTTTCCAAGCGAGCGAAGACAGTACATGCCTTAGACCGCTCGGCTACCGTGACCGGCGTGAAAAATGATTACGGAACTGGATAAGAGGCCTGGGCCCTGAATGGGCTGGAAGAGCCATTGAAAGAAAATATAGCAATTGTAAAGCAAGTTACCTTTACTGCTCTGATGAGGGCCCCGAAATCCGAAACATTTAAGGCCGTATAAATAATAGGTTTATTCATATTAAACTTGTTTACGCTGGATGGCCTGTCATTCGAAGATTCTGACCAGTCATCTTTGAGTGTGGGATCGCCGCTATAAACACTGTATACAGCTGCGAGCATGGTTTAACGAAATTTGGTAGTAACTTGTGCAACCTATAAGCAAAAATCTCTAGGAATGAAATTACTAGATCTCATAAATACACAGGAATTTCTTCCGTAAAGTTGCCTACACATGGCAAAGATAAAAAAGGTGAGGTATCCCTGTTCTTAATTAGTTACGCACTACGCCATGACGATATGCGGGGAGTGGAGGTATAGCTCCACCATTTTTGATGAAGTTAAGTGTTCAGCTTTACTCCCCTGCCCCTTTACCCCCGGTGAAAGAGCCCACGGTACCCATTGGATAGACTACTGAGTCGGTCTGGACGTTGTGGAGAAGGGAAAATTCTTGGCCATACCACGAATCGAACCCCGGCAGTCCAGCCCGTCGCTGTACCGACTGAGGTATCCCGACTCCTGCCTACACACGGTTTGACATAATTTTATGAAGATGTTCAGGCAGGGTATAGAGGATGAACTTGTGTTGGAAGTCTTGAGGTGCTTGCACGAGGAAGGATCTGGGAACAGATGGCAGGCAGCACATTGCTCATACCTGCAGTGTGACAAATGACGTACAGAGTATGCCCTTCGCATGCCACAGCTGCGTGCTTGAAGAGAAATGTGCAGAGACAATGGCATTCTTTAATAGAAGGCCAGACACTGGTCCGCACAAACAATGCATTACTACAGAGCAAGGATGGGCAACGAACCAGGAGCGACATTCAGAAAGTGCTTTAATATGGCCATAATGGCATTACTGATGGGAGGAATTTGTGAGTCACGTCGTTGAGATGGCCTCAGGTGCCATGATCTACATACCAAGTTTCATGACAATCGGTTTAGGAATGCAAGAAAGATTAAGGTTTTTCTTCAACATTCTGAGAGGCTGCAATGTTGGTGTTAATGATGGAAAGGATTTATGATTCACGTCATTGAGATGGCCTCAGGTGGCATGATATACATACTAAGTTTTATGAAAATCGATACAGGCTTTCAGAACTTGTTGCGGGGGATACACACAGTACTTTCAAATTTCGAAGTAAGGAAAGCGAGTTAATAAGGACATGACTCTCGCTGGATGGCGATACTAGTACAGGAGACTGCCATTTCCATACAAGCCTATACTTTCTGCATTTGAGGCGCACTCCAGGTCGGAGTCAGTGGGCTGAGAGCTTGAGACAGAGATCAGAATATCTCGCTCGGCTACTGGACTGGACTGGACTGGACTGAACTGGACTGAACTGGAGTATGAGTCTCATGTTACGACCGACGGTCAGTCGGCCAGTCTGTCTTAAAATAAAGCACCCATCTGGGGCTTACGACCAGATTTTTGTAACCCTCAGACAGTTGCGGGTTAGTTGATGTGGGGCGTTCACTCTGACGAGAGGACGGGTCTGTCGTTTACAGTTGTTGCTGGTCTTCGCCAGTACAGTTATTCTCGGGCCCGAGTCCTGTGGGATTCGTGACAGTATTTTACTGTCTCAGATTAGAGACTTCCCCTTTCGTCGCCTCCTACGACTCGCTACGGTGAACATATTCGGCCCCGCCTCCACACGGGGTACTGAACTGAACTCTTAAACTTGCTCCATCTATAACACTTTGCCACGGACCGCATAGAAAACACCGTGTCCAACAGTTTCCATATTGTTGCGCTTGGACTAGTTGGCGTTGGAACCTGTTCATTTAGCTGTCGCTACCTAGTAACGGGTCTACACGCTACCACTTTAACACATGACTCGTGATTACACTTAATTACAGCGCCATCGCTTATTTCAACACTTTACAAATCAATACAGTACACGCTAAGCCTTTTCAGTCTTCTGTGTCGTCGCCAGTCGTTCCCTGTTAACGGCTTCTAACAGGGGGATTCTTCAACTGCACCAACCAAATCGTCGCAGACTCCCTTACAACTGACTCACAACTTCGAAACTTATGTCCGTTATAGCATCTCGGCACGGACCGCATAGAAAATACTTCATTTTTATACTCCAGTCGTTTTCATGGAAATATGTTTGTTTGCCAAGGCGTTATTCGGTAACGGCTGCGTATGTTTGCTAATTTAGAATCCGTTGCCTAGCATCTAATGCTGTTTCGTTTATTTCGAGGTCGTTACCCAGTAATGGGTCAACACACTACAGCACAATGGGTATGAAGAGCTGTTTCGTCAGAGGAAAAGCGGCAGGGGTGTTTATCTAATCACACGCCGCTATCTAGTATCGAGGTTGAGAGCCACGTGCTAGACTACACGGTGTCGGAACCCAGGAGACCATATCGTGAAACAAGTTGAGCTGTATGGATCTTGAATATCCTCGTTTTTTTTCACTCTTTGCTTTCCCAGATACACGTATATCCCTTCTGAAATTATCTGTTCTTTTCTTGGTTCATCAACCGTACTACATGTCTGTCTCATCATAATCTTCGTTAAACTACCAGTTTCGCTGTAAATACAGGTATTGCAGAGGTTCTGTGAGCCTTTGATGCCTGACATCAAATAATAATTATAATTCACTGATGAAAGCGAAACTCGACAACACCGTGTACTTTGTAACACTGACACGCTGCCTACTCAATTCGCACTATTTCCCGACAAGATGCAATTCCTGCTACCCCTGGTTGCTGCAACATTCCCAAACACAGCGTCATGTCGTCCTGTGTCTCCAGGCGGAGAGAAACCAGTTATCTTCACATCTTCTGTTATCCGTGACCCGGAATAGCGATTAGTTACGGGCTGGACGACTGAGGGGTCGGAGTTCGAGCCCCGGTAGGGTCAAGAATTTTCTCTTCGCCACGTCATGCAGTCCGGCTCGGGTGTCCACCCAACCTCCTCCGCAATGGCCCTTTCACCGGGGGTAAAGCGGCCGGCTCGTGAAGCTGACCACTCACCTCCAGCTAGTGCCAAGGTCAAGAAACTGTAGATCTATACATTGACTCCCCCATGCGATAGCATGGCGTAGTGCTTAGTTAGTTAAGCACAGGGACAACTTTTACCTTTTACCTTCTGTAATTAACATGTACCGAGGTTCATACTCGCCAATTTTCGTTTTCAGCTGTATATTAGTGCTTGTCTTGTAATCATTTATTCTAAGCCTTCTTTGAGCTGTATATTAGTGTTTGTCTTGTAATCATTTATTCTGGGCCTTCTTTGAGCTGTATATTAGTGTTTGTCTTTTAATCATTTATTCTGGGCTTTCTTTGAGCTGTATATTAGTGCTTGTCTTGTAATAATTTATTCTGGGCCTTCTTTGAGCTGTATATTAGTGCTTGTCTTGTAATCATTTATTCTGGGCCTTCTTTGAGTGATTCGTTCTGTACGAGGACGTAACCATCCAGGGTCAGTGCGTCGTAACACTGTGCTCTGCTGCCTTGTGGCGCAATAGAGAGTGTTACGTGTGTAAGTTTTTCATGCCATCACAAGGACATCATCTTTAGTCATGGGCAGCCACTGCCATTGCGCCGCTAAACACCGCACTGCAGTGCGTGCTGATCGGCCGGTGATAACTCCCTCACGCGGAACGTTTGCGGTGTACTGCCCTCGCGCAATGTTCTGATTGCCTTTTTCATTATCTTCGTTCTTTGTTTGTTGTGTTCCTATATTATCCCCCCCCTCCTTTAAATTTATACGTTGTAGCAGAAATACTTACACATTTCAGTTTTCTGTACACTTCAGACGCGTAGTGAACTTGCGCGTTCGGGGAAGGGCTCAACCCCGCCTGACAGAAGCAGGCCAAAGTCAGCGAGATTTTCGGAATAAATACACCGAATCTCTAAAAAGTCTTACGTTGCTTGTAGATAAACTGTATTAACCAATTATTTTAATTTAACCTAATTCCAGAACGTAATAAGCTAATTATAGAAGGTAACGGATTCGATTCCCGATGAGTTTATTGGATTTTTCAATTGACCTAATCCTTCCAGTCGGACTGTGGCACTGGGGTCGACTCAGCCTCTAACAGAAATGAGTACCAAGAATCTTCCTGCGGGTAAAGGGAGGCCGGCACGTAAAGCTGATAACGTCACCGCCATCTGTGAGGCTATTGTCTAGAATGTGTGGGAGCCTCGACGGCCTGTTGCAGGGTCTTTGGGTCATTATCATCTTGTTTGCATTCTCCTCATATCTTGTCCGCCCCGATGACAGGGTCCGCGCGATCTAAGGCATGAACTGTTTTCGGCCCCTCGAACATTAGGATCGTGGGTTCGTATTTTGCTCGAGGCATGGATGTCCGGGTGCGTCTGTTCTGTGTTTAGGTAGCGGCCTTGCGACGGGCTGATCTCCCGTCCAAGGAGTCCTTCCGACTGTGTATAGATGAAGAAACTGAACAGCAGCCAAGATCAAAAATGGACTGCAGACCCATAGATAGATACCTTGTCCCTTTCCAGCACTTCTACACTTCTTTGTCCTATTCGTAGCTTCTGCAACAGTACTTGCCTGTATTTGGCATTGTTCCTGTTGCCAAGCGCTCAGTACGTAAATTGAACAGAATTGCCACTACCTCTTTGTCGTTATTAGTGGAGCAGCACTGGAAGTGTTATTATTATTATTATTATTATTATTATTATTATTATTATTATTATTTGTCCATGTTAGGTTGGTCCCTGTCAGCACGCCATGGCGCGTCCTCAGGTTGCGGATGGAGGAGACGCCCTCCAGATATGATGAGTAGCTGTGAATATACGGAATAAGCAGTCGCGGACAGCCGATAAAGGGTGGTCCTCCAGCTTTTGGTTTGGGCGTGGGGCTAACAACTCAGCGTATAAAATAAGCTTGTTATGAAAGATCACAAGAAGCCTCGGACCTGGACGGATTCTGTGGATAAACGACATAAGCGAAAGAAAATGGACATGAAATTCGGTACGTGGAATGTTAGAAGCCTGTATAGGGCAGGTTTACTCAGGATAGTGGCGGAAGAAATCTCAAAATATAAGTTAGATTTAGTGGGATTACAGGAAGTCAGATGGACGGAGGTGGCATCGCACCAGCAGGTGAATATACATTTTTCTATGGAAAGGGGAATGAAAATCATGAATTAGGTACATGTTTTCTCGTACATAAGAGAATCATATCAGCAGTTAAGAGGGTAGAGTTCGGTAGTGATAGGATGTCATACATAATATTAAGAGGTCGCTGGTGTGATATCGTTTTGAATGTTCATGCCCCAACAGAAGATAAAACTCATGATATAAAGGATAGGTTCGAGGAAGAACTAGAAGTTGTATTTGATAAATTCTCCAAGTACCCTATGAAAATTTTGTTAGGAGATTTCAATGCCAAAATAAGGAGGGAAGACATTTTCAAACCAACGATTGGGAATGAGAGTTTGCATGAAATTAGTAATGATAATGGAGTTAGAGTAGTAAACTTTGCCACATCGAAAAATCTTACTGTCAAAAGTAAAATGTTCCCGCACCGTAACATCCATAAATTTACTTGGACATCTCCTGATGGGAAGATACACAATCAAATAGACCATATTTTGATAGATAGGAGACGGCACTCAAGTGTACTTGATGTCCGATCGTTCAGGGCAGCAGATTGTGATACTGAGCACTACCTGGTGGTGGCAAAGGTTGGGGAAAGTCTGGCCGTAAGCAAACAAACAACGCACAGAGTTCATATGGAGAGGTTCAATCTGAAGAAATTAAATGAGGTAGAGGGTAAAGAGCAGTATCGTGCTGAAATCTCAAACAGGTTCGCGGCTTTGGAAAACTTGTACACTGAGGTGGATGTTAATAAAACTTGGGGAACTATTAGAGAGAATATCAAAATTTCTGCCAAAGAGAGTCTAGGTTATTATGAACCGAAGAAGCATAAGCCATGGTTCGGTAAAGTATGCTCAAAATTATTAGATCAAAGAAAGCAGGCCAAATTGCAATGGTTACAGGATTCAAGCGAGTTAAATGGGGATAATCTGAACAATATAAGACGTGAAACAAGCAGGCACTTCAGGAACAAAAAGAGGGAATATCTGAAAGATAGAATTGAGAAGTTTGCGGTGAACAGTAAGAACAAGAACATTAGAGACCTGTATAGAGGAATAAATGACTTTAAGAGGGGTTACCAACCTAGCAGTAACTTAGTGAAGGATGAGAATGGTGATCTGCTTGCAGATTCCCACAACATTTTGAATAGATGGAGGAATTACTTCTCTCAGTTATTGAATCTACATAGGGTCAGTGATGTTAGCCAGATAGGAACCGATACAGCTGAGCCGTTAATACCTGATCCTAGTCCTTTTGAGGTTGAAAGTGCTATTGCAAAATTGAAACGCTATAAATCGCCAGGTAGTGATCAAATTCCAGCAGAACTTATTCAAGCAGCAGGCGAAATATTACGTTCTAAGATCCACAATCTACATACTTCTGTTTGGCATAAAGAAAAACTGTCTTATCAGTGGAAGGAGTCTATTATTGTACCAGTTCACAAGAAGGATGATGAAACTGACTGTAGTAATTATCGTGGGATATCACTATTATCATTTTCATACGATATGTTACGCAATATTCTTCTCTCAAGGTTAAATCCATATAAAGATGAAATTATTGGTGACCATCATTGTGGGTTTCGAAGTAAATGGTCTAGTGATTGAGATTAGCTCTTTCTAAGGGGCCCAACTGAGTAGATGTCTTCCTTTCTCACCTGGGGACGGAAACAGATCCAGTTTCCGAAACATCGTGTCCTCTTACGTAGAATTCCGGACGATGTAAAAAGTCCAAAAATTCGGTAATTCTCTGTGTCGTCCACCATCGTCAGAACCCTTTAGAATCTACACGTTACCTTGTTTTGTATTTTGTTTGTGTGTGTATGTGTTTGTTTTGTTTCTCACTTTGCTATGCTTACTTTATAATTGGCCTTTAGACTGCTGAATAAGTACGTAAATAAGTTACCAATTTTATCATCCTCATCCTGTGTTTCGACGCTGTATAAATCTAACCGCGTAAAGTTACATTTCTCCCGTTCGTTAGCATTGTCAGCGCAGGAACATGCAGTGTGCGCGGCAGGTGAACCCAGTATGTTTCTTCGAATACGGCATTCACTTGCCAGATTACACGACGTCAGACTCCAGAAGACCGTGAGGCTTCAGCTATGCATTGCGTAGACGTGGGGCGTAAACTCGTCTGCTCTCAACCCCAATTTCGCAAAGCATGCTGATATGTCACAGTTCAAATGCGTGATACGTATTAAAAATAAATGGAATCATTCAGCGGGCACGCCTTAACATGGTTGAGGCACTATGCTACAAACCAGAAGGTCGCGAGTTCGATTCCTGATGAGGTTATTGGATTTTTCAGTTGACATAATCCTACCAGCCGCACCATGACCTGGAGTCGACTCAGCCTCTAACAGAAATGAGTACCAGGAATCTTCCTGGGGGTAAAGAGCGGCCGGCACGTAAGGCTGACAACCTCACTGTCATCTGTGAGCCGATTGTCTAGAAAATATGGGAGTCTCGCAACCCTTGGACCTCCACGCCCCGTTACTGAGATAGATTTACCTTTTCTTTTCGATTCTCTCTCTGTCTGTCATGTTGTCACTCCCGTTTTCCAATATCCCTGCTGATTTCACCCAGTGACAAGCTGTCTGGACCAGAAGTCAAACGAGCATCGAGGTTTCAGGAACTGTTACGTCACGCCATGATCTGGTATAAACACGGCTCCTTGCCGTGAGCGATGTAGAACGTACTCCTGTCATCTCGTTACCACGGTTACTACGAAGCATGAGAGGTTTACATATTCATTGGTCTCACCGTGCTCTTTTCCCCGCATGTTAAATGACCTAGGCATGCTGTTGACCACTCCCATCTAGTGGCGAGCTTAGGAATGTTGGACCTATACCCCATACATCTTCATGGTGCTTAATTAATTAGGCACAGGGAAAGCCATATAAAAATATCACAAATGGCGGACCACAATAAACCTGCTGGAAGCTAGAAAAGTGGTTTCGAAAGCCGGCGAAGCCCGTGGCTTCAGCAGATGTGGATGGATCTCTTGGTGGTGGTGCTACCGACGTCTTTCCGCATGTACGCGAACTGAAAATCGCGGATAGGCTGACGTACCAAGTGGACTGAGTCTCACCCCACCCCATGAAATTAGAAAAAAAAAATAGGTATTTATGTCCGTGAAGACTGTTAGAACTTTCTCGCTGATACAGTCGACATGGTAACTACTAGGAAATAACGCAGTGTTTGGAATGAATTACACAAATACTCTTCCTAGACACTTCCTTAATTAGCGAGGGAGTGCTGGTATGTTCTGGAATACCAAGCCTCCAAGACTTCATTTGTAGTATAAATAATTTCGTTCTGTGCTGTATTCTCGCGTGTAAGGGGTGTACGTGACTTATAGACGGGGTTTTGTATTGAATGATCAGATTTATTGACACCTATACACTCACTCGGAACTACAGACAGTTACAGCTCTACCGCTGATCTAAACGCTTTACAATTTACTGTTACACACCAGTATTCTCAGTTTTCACTAGTCGTATCCTGACAACGGATTCATAGCAGTATCACTGTTACTGCACATCCAAATTCCTTCCTTACCATTTCTTCTCAATTATTCTGCTATCTACCAACTCCGGATAGACTCTCGATTGTAGTTCCAGCAGCTTGAGATCCTCGTTGTATAGCCTCGGGGCGGCCCCCACAGAAAACATCGCTCTTCTATTGTGCGCGTTCGCTTCTGCGGTAGTGTGTTCACTGAGCCGTTGCATAGCAATGAACTATTCCGGTTTTCAGTCGTCTTGTCACAGTACTTTTTAGTAACGAATAACTTTCTCTGAACTTAAGTAACCCGTAACAAATGTTATTACAATGTTAGAGCTTTCAGTTTCCCTCTGACTTCAGCGGGCCTAGTGTGTACTGTGTTGTGTATTCATATACAAGCAAATAATTCTACAATTTGTGCAGTTATTTACTCTTCATATCAGCAGTTGGAACCAGGGAAAGGAGCGAAACTTTGAGGTTATAGCCGGCATGTTGTATATAGGAGTTGTACTCCCATCAGGAGTTGTCCAAGTAAATTTATGGATTTTTTAAACTAATATTGAAATTTATGGATGTTACGGTGCGGGAACATTGTACTTTTGACAGTAAGTTTTTTGGATGCGGCAAAGTTTACTACTCTAACTCCATTATCATTACTAATTTCATGCAAACTCTCATTCCCAATTGTTAGTTTGAAAATGTCTTCCCTCCCTACTTTGGCATTACTGCTGTAATTATAGTTGTGTTTTCAATGGTACAGTCTGCATAAGCTCAGTAAGATACTGTAAGTAGAGCTTTCGGTAAGTCGGTTGTAACGGGCAGTTGTGATATCAGCACCGGTGCGAACCTGCATGTCGTCTGAAGCAATGAGAAATTCCCCAGCGTTTCTCATTTAAAATAGGCGAGCGTTTTTAGTTCGTAAAACGAAATTCCCAGACAATGACAAAAACCCGCCTAATTCTGAGAACGGAATTCGTAAAGCGGTTTTATTTACTTTGTTCCGTAACATTCTTCGATGACTTCCTGTTAATGATCACAATATGAACAGAAGTTTAGTTTTCTACCAGAGAATGTGTGAAGATGTTCCTCCCCCAAAATTACGGTGACCAAGCTGGTCGCGTAGTTCCCCTGTCCTCTCCTGCCGGTTCTGCCTGGAATATAGGCCTTAAGCGTATCCGCTTGTTCCGGAAAGTGAAACGGCTTCTGAACCACTTGAAAATGTCCCGAGCAAAATGCTGTCAGCACTGAAAGGGTTTTCAGAAAAAATATTTTTACCCCTTGTTGGATTTGAGGTTCTCACAACGGTGACTATGAAGAATAGTCTTCTGAGTTGTAATGCCGTGTAGATGGCAGAGAGCCCGACGTTTCGGAGGACCATCCCGTCAATCTTCGCTGTTGAAGAGAAAGCCAAGCTGAACTTAGCGTCTGCTTCTACTGGTTTCATGCTTGGCTTACTCTTCAACCATGAGGATGGAGACAATATATTCCTCCGAAACGTCGGGCTGCCCCCGAACTACACGGCGATACATCCCAGAACACCATAATGTTCTTGTTCCCTCTGTTATTTCTATGAGCCACATAGCACGTATCAGAGATGATTGAAATGCGTGCAAAGTTTTGATAGCAGAACAGAAAAATGAAGAGCCCGCTAAGAAGACCTAAGCATAGATGGAAAGATAATTTTAAAATTGATGAACCTTGATGGGAGAGTATGGACGGGACAGACCGGGGGCGGGCTGCTGTGAACTCGGGTTTCCAGAACATTCTGGAATTCCTCGACTAGCATAGTTACTATTAGCTTCCCAAGAAGGACTCTGTCCTGGAATTACGACTACTTTGATGGTGGCCGCACTCACTAAAAGCTAATATTCTCTTTCAGAATCGGTCTAATTATTTGTCAGATCTGGTTCGACTCACAACTGAGCTAAAGATGGAGGCTGTTTCACACAGTGCTCCTAAATGGCGCGTAACCTACATTACACACGTGGTGTTCCCTGTTACATATTGACCGGCAAGCTATTCACATTGCACTAGCCATTTCACTTCCACCTGTATTTGTGCTATATAGCGTTGAATGGTAGGACGATATAAATTGGAAATGATTTTGAAGGAAGTGGGCGTGGCCCATTCGAGGTGCTATACAGCAACTGCCTAGAAGGACTGAAGAAAACCACACAAACGTGTCAGCATAACCGGTGTCATGGAGGAGATTGGAAACGAGTGCCTCTGACGACGAATCGAGAGCTTTACTTCGCTGAGTGCTTTGGCGGTTTTAATATTCCGGCCTTTAAAAGAGGCCCCAATATTCATCGTCGTGACAAACAGAATTTTATCCCTGTCGGGAATCGATCCCCTGCTGTCTAAGTTAAATTCATAACCAGTGAGAAGTACTGAAGTTGCGACAGCTGTCTGCAAGGGAAATACCAGCGCTGTTTATGCTACAGCTGACTGAAATAAAGCATTGGCGCTGTTGATGATAAACTGACTGCAGGAGAAGTACTGGCACTCCTTATGCTACAACTGTCTAAAGGGAAGCATTGAGGTTGTCGATGATACAACTGACTGCAGGAGAAGTACTGGCGCTGCTTATGCTACAACTGTCTGAAGGGAAGCATTGGCGCCGTCGATGATACAACTGACTGCAGGAGAAGTACTGGCACTCCTTATGCTACAACTGTCTAAAGAGAAGCATTGACGCTGTCGATCATACAACTGACTGCAGGAGAAGTACTGACACTCCTTATGCTACAACTGTCTGAAGGGAAGCATTGGCGCCGTCGATGATACAACTGACTGCAGGAGAAGTACTGGCACTCCTTATGCTACAACTGTCTGAAGGGAAGCATTGGCGCTGTTGATGATAAACTGACTGCAGGAGAAGTACTGGCACTCCTTATGCTACAACTGTCTGAAGGGAAGCATTGACGCTGTCGATGATACAGCTGACTGAAGGGAAGCATTGACACTGTCGATGATACAGCTGACTGAAAAGAAGCGCTGGCGCTGACGATGATAACAACTGACGGCAGGGGAAGAACTGGCCCTGTCGATGCGACAGCTGACTGCAGGAAAGAGAGAGGAAAACTACAACCTGTTTGCTCAGTGTGAAAACCTGTACCTTCTCCTGTCGCAAGATCTCAAGTTGCTTTATATATTTTTCGCAATTAAAGCTAATGTAGGGTAATAGTTTCATTCAGTCCTTAGCCAGTAACTTTACCGACTGAGCCACGCCTCCCAAAGGCGACATGCATATAAACAGACGTAAGCAAAACCGAAAATATTGACATCAAAAAGGTCTGAATCGAAGAATTACTAGGCTGCAGGAGTGTTCTGATGTTGTGCATTTTACCTGCGAGGCTATCACGGCAAATCCCCACAAATCCGGAGTAATTAGTGGGAGGTCATGCGGATTAACCGATAATCCGGGTTAATGAAGCAAAACATAGCCCCAAAGGACAGCAAAGAAACTTAGAACACAAATAAATGGAAAATTTAATGATATAAGTAATACTGGTAAATATGTAAGAAAATAGCACTGTAGATCCTTTGTTTAAAACTATGAAAATATATTCATCGATAGAAGACTCAGGAACGTAAAAATGCAGGTTTGGAGAAACTGTCAAATTTTGTCTGAACAGACAAGTGACTCATCTGTTTTCATACATTGTCATATGTCTTTTAAAATATGTATTCAACTGTGAACAGCGTTTTTCGTATTTCGATCCGGATTAGCTAAGGTTCACTGTATTGTGAGTTCAGTGTATCAGGGCTGTTGAAACTTGAAACCCAGTTGGCAACACCTTAGAGATTATTGGTTCGGAAACATTCACATGCTGTTCTTATTAAATCCATTATCATCATCATCATATATGTTGTATTTTAGCGTCCTGTTGCACTGATTCACTGATTATGATGATGGAGATTTTGTTGGAATGAAGATTGGCAGGGAAAACCGAAGTACTCGGAGAAAACCCGCCCCAGCGCCACATTGTCCACCACAAATCCGACTTGACCAGACCCGGGATCGAACCCGGACCGCTTCGGTGAGAAGCCAGCGACTAACCGCTTGAGCTATGGCGCAGCCTATTTCTAATCTTACTAATGGTCTCTTTCCTTCAGGCTTCCCCACAAATCCTACATTCCTCTTTTCCCCATGCGTACTATATGCCTTGATCATTGTAATTATACTTGGAGAAGAGTACAAGTTACGGAGCTCCTCATTATGCAGTTTTCTCCAACCTCCTGTCACTACATTCCACGAAAGGTTCTGAACTGAACGGTAGCAAGCGTTACCTGAATTTAATCTCTTCCTGAGTCAAATTTCCGCGGAGCTTGCCCGCCCTCTGCTGTGCATCTCAATTGCATGATGCTCAGTTATGCACAGGGACAACTTCGTAGAGTTTGGCCGCCGAAACAGCTGAACAACATAGCGCGTACTCTGTGCTGTAGGTCGCCAGCTAACGGGACACACTGCCACGTGAAGCAGGCGACCCAACCTGCTCCGTGCTCCGTACTCCGTGGACGACATAGCTTGTCACTCCCAAGTCTCCTGTCCGCGCAGCTTCGTTGTGCTTTTCCTCAGTCCCATCAAACTCACTTGACCAAGCCGCATTCATGTGTTCGGAAGCTAAGGCTGTCTGGCCTCTGAACTGCTGTGCAGAATCGTAACACAGAACCGCCTGCATCCTTCAAAATTGTCGCGAAAGTCCAAATTGCAATGCGCCGTCGATTATCCGAGATAACGGAGAGGAGAAACGGTGATGAAAGGTAAAGTTGTTCCTGTGTTTAATTAATTGAGCCCCCACACAATGAAGACGTATGGGGGAATGAAGATATAGCTCCACCATTCGTAACCTCGGCGCTATGTGAAGGTGAATGGTCACCACCTATCCCTGCCCCATTACCCCTTGGGTAACGGCCCTTGGCAGTTAACCATTCAAGAAGAAGCGGGTTTAGTAGGTACCCCGAACTGGTCTGGAGACCAGCTAACTTCACGGATCTGAGTCCTTGAGAAGGAACCAATCGCTCAGCTACTCAAGTACTCCCAAACATTTTATAGAACCCGAAGTTTCATTATAGTATTCACAAGGGACCGCCACTGGTCCCTGTCTGGAGCCAGATGAATCCAGTCCATACCACCCCATCCTGTTTCTATAAGATCCATTTTAAAATTATGCTTCCACCTACGTCTTAAGTTTTTGTACTGGTCTCTTTTCTTCTGGCTTTCCCCCAAAATTCTATATGCATTATGCTTCTCCCGATTCGTGCTGTATGCCCTGCCCATTTATCATCCTTGACTTTAGCAGTACATGTTATAAAGCTCCTCGTTATTTAGTTTTCTCCACCCTCCTGTCACTTTATCCATCTTCGATCCAAATATCCTTCTGAAAGCCCTGTTCTCAGACATCTTCAGCGTATTTTCTTCCCTTATTGTCAGAGACCAAGTTGCACACCCATACAAATTTACATGAAAATCATAGTTTTGCATATTCCACTTTTACGCTTTTAGACAGCAGACAAGAAGACAAAAGGTTCTGGACTGAATAATAGCAATCATTAGCCGAGTTCAATTGCCTCTTAATTTCCTCCTGAATCAGGTTTCGACCTGTTATCGTCGTTCCCAAATATCTGAACTGTGCCACATTTTCAAAACATCTGTTTCCTATCTTTGTCGTGATTTTGCCCTGCATTTTGGTGACGAGACAGCAACATATACTTAGTTTTTTTCTGCATTTATTTCTAGACCAACCTCTTTACTGGCTTCAGTTAGAGATTCTGTGTTTTTCTTTGTGGTATCTGTGTTACCTCCTAGTAGATTTATGTCGTCAACATCGACCAGCAGCTGATGTGTTCCACTTAAGAGTCCCACCTCGTTTCCTTGGACCTTCCTAATGGAATATTCTGAAGCAAAGGTTAAAAGCAATGATGTTAATGATCTTGTTTAATCCATTTTGAACGGGAAACATATCAGACAAATTTTAACCTATACGGACTTAACTGTATGTTTCATTCTGGACGCTATGGAAAAGATATTTTACGTTCCTGGAGGACATGGGCCGCAGTCATTCAGCCTGTAGTTCATCCCTGATAATTAAACAGTGGATAATCCAGAAATCTCGAAATACCCACCACAGTTCATTGTTCCTACCCATGCTATGCTACTCAATCATGCAAATCACATACTAGTTCCTTACTGTCTCCAATCAGTAAGACAAATCCTTCCAGTAGAAGAAAGTAATCCTTTTTCAGTGGCAATGAACAGCTTGAGAAACAGTAAAATCATCGTCATTGTAAAAACAGCCGTTTAGAAGATTCTGCCAGATTTGATCCGGTTTCCACTTCTTTTGATTTCGTGACTTTTTTTTTTACACAGCAAGGTGGTCAGCCTTGCGTCCAAGCCCCAACCTGGAGGACCAGGACACTGTATTTATGTCCCCCAGTGGTGGGTTGACCCGGTTATACTCCCAGGCACTGGAATCCCATTTCTTCGCCTTCTTCGACTCCGAAGGTATCCTAACCCGCCCCCACACGGGGACAAACAAAATTATAAAGTTCCAAAAGGGTGAGAAGTTGTACAGTGCACTACAAATTGTTATAGAACCTCAGTGATGCGTGTTACTGAAACAGATTTAATGGGCAACATTAAAGCAGGGGAAGTCAAAAATTACACGGGGTTATGCATGTTCCACGGGTAAATGTAGAGTTTACTCTGTTGGCGAGTAAGAGACCGCAAATGGAGATTATGTTCACAAATAAATTAAGTTATGTTTAAATTTGGAGGATACTTGCTACCACTGACTTCCGAATCTGTATACTTATTCCTTCTCTGTAGCTAGAAACCCAAAGTTCGAAATATTTCCACGTGTTGGAGTGACGATAAACTGGGGTTGGATTGATAATCGGATTTATTGAACACTTGCAGAACGAAACCACAAATAACTAGGGCAGTCTCACAGGGTTACGCATTCCAAAGCTCACTGTAACTGCAGCACATAAGTCTTCAGTAGCCATTGCTTAGTAGCGGCTTCCAACGGCGGACGTTTCCCTTCTCCTAGGTTCCCGAACTGTTCCTGGCCTCAGCTACCAGCGTTTCACATCCCACAGCTGCTCAACTCTCAACTAGCTCAACCACAACTCAAGTCAAAGTCAAAGTCACATTGCGACTGACGGTCAGTCAGTCAGCCAGCAAGTCTTTGTGTCGAGCCCCATCTGGGCCTTATGACCAGATATTTATTAATGTTTGACAGTTACTGTCTTGTTTTTCTGTGGCACCCTGTCTGACGAGAGGACGGGTCTGTCTTGTATATACTGCTGGCCCTTGCCAGCGCAGTCTTTCTCGGGTCCGACTTCTTGGAACTCGCGACCACATTTTACTGTCTCAGATTTGAGACTTCCCTTTTTGTCGCCTCCTACGACTCGCAAGGTCACGGTGGAGGTATTCGACCCCGCCTCCACACGGGGTCAACCACATGTCCAAGTCTCTTCAGTTATTGCGTGTTCTCTTGTTGCCGGGGCACCAACGTGTCCACACAGCTGTTCCCTAGTAACTGCTGTTGTACTGTCGCCTGTTTACACGTTTGTTACTTGGCAGTGGGTCGATATTTCACGTTGTGTACAAATGTAACTGTAAATGTTGCTTTATATATATATATTTGTGTGTGTGTGTGCAAAACTTGGTCTCTGCTAAGGGAAGGTCGGTGGTGTTTGCGAACGGAAGTTCGGGGGGTAATATTTGGACCTGAGAGGGTTGAAGTAACAGGGAGATATATAAATTATGCTGCATAATGTGGAGCCTAGTGATTTGTATCCATAAAATATTATTTAAATAATGAAATCAAGGAGAAACAGGTGGACAGAGCATGTAGCACGCATATTATAATGGGAAATTCAAACAAAATTTTAGTCGAAAAACGTTAAGGGAAGAGACCACTCCGGGGATGTATACATGATGGGATAATAATATTAAAATATTATAATATTATAATGTGAAATTCAAACAAAATTTTAGTCGAAAAACGTTAAGGGAAGAGACCACTCCGGGGATGTATACATGATGGGATAATAATATTAAAATGATTCTTTAAGAAACAATGTGTGGTCAGGTTTCAGCTGCTCCAGATTATGGTCCAGTTGCTTTTTTTCTTTTAACGCAGTGATGGACGTTCGGGCTGTATAATTGTGTGGAATTTGTTGACCAGCAGAGCGACTGTCAGATTCTAGATGACGCTGGTTGAGGTGCATAGTTTCTGTTTCTTGTTTTGAAGGGACGAAGGAAACGAAGAATAGTTCTTTGGGCTCCATATTGGTTACCCCCACCAAGCGTTCCGACGTTTCGTGGCGTCACGCACCGACCGTAATGGCGTCTCCGTGCACCTCAAGCTGCTCAGGACTTTCTCCAAAGAAATGTAGTTTGGGTTGTTTCTACTGCCCATGTTTGAAAGTTGTAGTAATACTTTCACCTAGCCAAACGCACCACAATGTCTACTGGATTAAGTGCCACCCATTGTTCTCCCTAATTACCGTAACACTAATCACCATAACACTAAAACAATACCTTCGTTTATAGGAATGATATTTGTCAACAAAGGTACATTGTTCAATTCTACAGAATGAGTTTCCGCCGGATCGCTGACTGGCAACATTTATTCATCTTGGATTTGAAGAAATTTGGCAACAGTGAAGTTCCAGACCTTTGATCTCATATGATTTGAGGTAAAACTGTATAATGAGAAGCTTCATAACTTGTACTCTTCGCCAAGTGTAATTAGAATGATCAAGTCTAGGATGAAGCGATGGGCAGGGCATGTAACACGAATGGGGAGAAGATGAATGCGTATAGGATTTTGAAGAGAACGTCAGAAGGAAAGGACCACTAGGAAGACAAAGACGTAGGTGAGTTGATAATATTCAAATGGATCTTAGAGGGATAGGATTCATCAGCCCAGGAGAGGGACAAGTGGAGGGCTCTTGTGAACACAGTAATGAGCCTTTGGATTCGATAAAATATTGGGAAGTTCTTGAGTGGCTGTACAACTAGCAGCTTCTCAAGAAGAGATCTCCATGGAGTTAAGATTTGAGGTTCTTGCAGTGGTGGTTATGAACAGCACTGTTTTCTGGTATATTGCGCCTTGCAGACCGTTGAAAGTCAACCGACGTTTCGGAGGAGTACATCTCCATCTTAATAGACCCTGAAGATTGGTACGATACATGCCTCCGAAACGTCGGTTGACTTCCAACGTGCTACGTGGCGTTATATACCCCAGAAAATAGCATACTCTTCTGTCTTCTTGTCAATTTATAAAAATGTAAAGACTACAATACACAGAACATTAATTCTACCAGTGGTTTTGTACGGATGTGAACTTAGCCTCACACATTAAAGGAAGCACTGAGACTGAGGGTGTGTGAGAACAGGGTGCCGAGGAAAATGATATGGCCGAAGTGGCACAAAATAACAGGACACTGCAGAAAACTGCATAATGAGGAGCTTCATAACCTGTATTCCTCGCCGAATATTATTAGAATGACCAAGTCAAGGAGAGTGAGATGGACTTGGCATGTAGCATGCACCAAACAGCCGTGATTACTGAGTTGTAAGAAAGTTTGGGAAAAAAAAAAGACCTAGACGTAATGTGATGGTAATATTAAGGTGGAGAGATAAGTATTACGGATGCATTTTCGCATTAAATTCTGCTGAAGCCAGTCAATATATGATGATAATATTCAAATGGCTGGATTTTTTTATTGCTAGTGGTGTGGGACTAACTTGTAGTGCGGCCACTTCGGGCGTATTGTACCAGCCCCAGATGATAGGTGAGGGTGATTGTGGAGCAATTGGTGGAATGAAGATTGGTAGGGGAAACCGAAGTACTCTGAGAAAACCTGCCCCAGCGCCACTTTGTCCACCACAAATCCCACTTGACCAGACCCCGGGCCGCCGCGGTGGGAAGCGAGCGACTAACCGCTTGAGCTATGGCGCGGCCACCAAAAATGGCCTGTTAAGCAGACGTTTACATATGCAAGCTGCGACTGGCTGTTCTCTTATAGTTCACCGTCGTAAAGCACTCTGACTTTGAATGTCAATATTCTCTAAAGCGGAGATCTGTGGATAACTGCTGAATAATGTCTGAGTGCTAATGTAACATTCCCTTTTATAATTGTGTGGGCGCCTCTGAAGAAGACCATAAATGGCCGAAACATGTTGGGCATTATGATCATTTACTGGTTACAACAAAATTGGTTGCACTTGACGGTACTTCTTTAATTTAAAGACAAATTCGGTTCAATTATAATTCTGTTCACTCTGCAGATGCGTGTTTGCAGTTGCATCACCGAGCTGATTGTGTACTTAAAATATACAGCTGCTCGCAACCCATGCGACAAGTAATTAATCTGTATTTATTTACGGTTTATTGATGCTGTCAGTTTCGCATTCTGTTTACCATCTAATGGATGTATGGCAGTTGCATAATGAATTTGAAAGGATTTGGAAGGAAATGATCACTGCTAGATTGGAGGTAGCTTTCGCCATTTGCCTGGAAGGGGTAAATAAAATCACGAAAAATATCAGAACGTCCGGTGACAGGGCCAAATCCGATCACAGCGCCTGCGCGGAATACAGGAAAGAAGCGTTACCGCTTAGCCAGTCTTGCCATCAGATGTGCGCACGCACTTCCGCTGCCAGAGCTCGGAGCTTGTCCCACGTGAGTCCTATCGCCCCCTCTTGGCAGGCCAGAGGTTTCAGCGCCAAGACTTTGACGTAACGCCGTTTTGTATGCCGTCTTTTTCCGTCTTATCTGACCTCACGAATTGACAGCACTGACCCAGGGAACAGCACGGCGTTTGGTAAAATAATGGGGTCTCGCGAATGGTACACAATTTGTGGTTCCTCGTGCAGCCAGGCCCCAGTACGCGTTGTGGGGGACCCACAGCTGCTCTGGGCGACATGACAAAGAGGAAAAGTCCTGCCTCTCCTAGGAACCGAATCGCAGTGACCGGATTACGCGGCCAAGTACGTAGCACTGTTGATTAATAATGGGAAGTCGTGGGTTCGAGTGTCGGCCCAGACACTACTTCTCAGACATTTTTGTGGTTTTCCTTGGTCCGAATAAATGTTATTAGAATACCGCAAATTAGGCCGTGACGAACTCTTTCCAGGGCCCGGATTTTGATGACGTGAAAGGATTTAAAAATGGCCTATAAAATGACCGAAAAAATCCAGAAAAATGACCCAAAGGAGAAAGAAAGAACACTTCACTTCCATATTGTTCACATTTCAGAAAACATATGAAGAGAAATTCCCTAAAATGGCCAAAAATGACAAGAAATACCCTTAAAAGTCCAAAAAATTACCCCCAAAATGAAAAAATGACATTAAACCTAAAAATGCCAAAAGAAAATACCTATAAAATTTACATTTCTGTAACCAGCAGCTCATATCCGAGATTTATATATTTAAGAGCATCGCGTAGGATACAAAGAAAAAAAGATGACATGTCATCAAAATCCGGGCCCTGTTGATGACATTTCGGTTGAATATACTGTCTGCATCTTCAACCCAGAAGATTTGCATTTTCCCTAATAAACTCGCTGGGAAAACGAGCCATTAATTGGGACGATCCCCGTAATACTGCGAGTCGTGGAAGGCGATGAAACGGGAACCCGGGGTATGTCACTGGGGACATGGTCCTACATGTTGGGGGTTGGACGCAAGGCTGACGGCCTTGCTCTGTAAAAAGAATATAGTCACGAGAGCCAAAGAAATGAAAGCCGGATGTTCTATTTTCCAGGAACTCACAAATCTGGCAGAATCTTCTAAGGAAGGCTGTTGTCCAGAAAGGGCTGTTTTGCCAGTGATGATGAATTGGGACGAAAATATTCAATTTGACCGCGAGGAGACAGGTTATGATGTTGAATGTGTTCACCAAGTTCGCGGTCCTCGTGATGCCATGGTTTCCAGTTGTGACTGACCGCTCTTATGTTCCAGGCTGGTGACCTCTACTGCTGACGGACTGGAGAGCATGCTGCGCCTGCGCCTGCGCCGGCCATGTTACTGCCATTTGGTGTCAATACTCCTGGTAGTCAGTATCACAACAGGTAATCCAGGTCAGCGGGGCTGAGTGCTAGAGTCTTGGCGGTCAAGGTCATCACATCTGCACCCGCCCCTGCCTCTACTCTGTCTCCTCCCTCAAGAGTCCCATGCACGATGGGTCAGTTTGTGCAACATTCGTTTTGCACAATCTCCTTATTGCAACTCGGTGCAGTCACTCTGGGCTAATCGTATTCGCTGAGTTGTCAGTGAACATGAGTGAACCAGTGCGTTTAACGTGCGTCTACGCACTTTGGCGAAAGGAGGCGGGACGGGAGAGAAGACACGGAAGAATTTGTCCGCGGTCTGTTCAGTTTCCTTCAGTTTAGTTACTGACTTGTCGTAGCTCTCACTTTACTAGTTTGTTTTTATGTGAATCGCTTTTGATCCTCCAGAGAGTAGGTGAACTATGAACTTCAACAAATCCCATCCAGAACATCCAGAACTCTTGTATCAGTCGGTATAGCGAGGGCCTACGGGCAGGACGACCGAGGGGTCAAGAACTTTCCCTTCTCCAAATCGTCCAGAGCGGCTCTANAGGGCCTACTGAGGGGTCGGAGTTCGAGTCCAGGTAGGGTCAAGAACTTTCCCTTCTCCAAATCGTCCAGAGCGGCTCTGGGGTTCATCCAACCTCCTATCCAGTGGGTACCGGGGGCTCTTTCCCCGGGGCGTGAAGCTGACCACTCACCTCCAACTAGTGCCGAGGTCAAGAAAATGTGGAAATCAACTCCCCCATACAACTTCATGGCGTAGTGGTTAAATTCGTTGAGCACAGGGACAACTTTACCTTTTTACCGTTACTCTTGTATCAGTAACTGTTGACACCGTCGCGACTGGGGACGAGGCTGAGCATGTTTGTGCAAGAGTACAACGTTGTATGATACACTGCTTGTTATGTAAAAATATCGAACACGGTTTGATTTTACGCAACAGTTTCACAACAAATCACTTAACTGTACTCGTTAAAATGGTTGATCATGTATGGGGCCCTTCATACTCTACCTATAGCGAGGAGAGTAGCCTTACATGTCAGCTGACTGTATGTATATATTATTGACACTGTAAACATCGTTAAATAACGTTCAAACCAACCTACAGATCAGTATTTATTTTTGGTTTTGTTTTTCCATCCACCATGTAACATTATTAGGATTTGAAATTAAATCTTTATTTTTTTTTTTCAAATTCGTCACTGCGCTACATGTTTCGGCTTACTCGGCCATCGTCAGGTGCGTTGAAACTCGGGGGAATTGCTGTGCCTTCAGTGCTACTGCGATCCATGTTTTCGTGTTTACAGTGTTGCAGCTGCACTAGGCCCTGGGGTTTATTATTATTTATTATTATTATTGGAGGGGGTGGGTTTCCCCATGCACTTAGACCAGTTATTGGTTCATTGTGCGTCCCCCTTTAATTTCTACTGTGTGTATCAGACCCGTTGGGCCAACGAGGTCGGCCCTCGGTACCTTCATACTTCCCCCATCTATCAGAGGCATTGGAAACTACTTGGGCGGGAAAGTTTTTACCTAATAATTTTGCTCAGAGGTCTCCTAGAGACATGAGGTTTTTTTACGTGCCGTAAATCTACGACACGGGACCCACGGCTTAAAGTCCCTCCCGGAGGACTTGTTCCCTGAATTTTTCCGCCCTTAAAAATTCCACGACCTCCGCCGGGTTTGAACCCGCATACCTTGAGTCATGAGGTGGGAACGTCACCCCTAGACTACGGAGGCCGCTAGGCCCTGGGGTTTACTCAGCCTCTAACAGAAATGAGTATCAGGAATTAATTAAATAATTTTCCTGGGGAGTAAAGCGTGGCCGGCGCGTAAGGCTGACAACCTTACCGCCATCTTTGAGCTGATTGTCTATCTAGTGTGGGACTCCCAACGTATCACAACCCTATGGGCCTTCACGGCCTGGTACAGGGATAGCTTTACTTTTTTTCTTTACTAATTGACGTCAACGTAGTTCGTGTAGCAACATCCACACCACACACTAGATAGACAGTAGGTAAAAGGTAAGATAAAGCTATCCTTGTAACAGGCCATGGAGGCCCATGGGGTTGTGAGACGTCGAGGCTCCCACATTTTCTAGACAAACTTGTCACCATTACGCCCAGGTCGCCATTTACCCCCAGGAAGATTCCTGGTACTCATTTCTGTTAGAGGCTAAGTCGACCCCAGGCCCATGCCGCTGCTGGAAGGATTAAACCAAATGAGAAATGCAATGACATCGGAAATCGAACCCACGACCTTCCGGTTTGTATCATAGTGCATCACTAGATGACAGGCATACCAAAAGTAAGTACACATTTAACCGTATTAAGAGTATACAACTTTAAAGTATTCCATGAAAAGAAACCAATCATTATACATTGCAGAGTCAATACGTATGACAGAAAGAGAAACCACGTTGGCTTCGTTTAGAAACACTGTAAACACGAAAACACGGATCACAGTAACGCGAAAAGCACAGCGGTTCCCCCCGAATTTCGACTCATTTGATGATGACCGAGTAGGCCGAAACATGTAGCGCAGTGACGAATTTGAAAAAAGATTTAATTTCAAATTTTGATATTGTTGCATGGTGGACTTTAGACAACTGACAATAATTTCTAACAGCAACGGAAACATGGTGGTGGCACTATGCTACAAGGCGGAAGGTCGCGGGTCGATTATCGATGAGGTCATTGGATTTTTAAATTGACCTAAACCTTCCAGCCGCACTATGGCACTGGGGTCTACTCAGCCTCTTAACAGAAATGAGTACCAGGAATCTTCCTGGAGGTTAAAGGGCGGCCGGCTCGTAAGGCTGACAACTTCACCGATTGTCTAGAAGATGTAGGAAAATCTCGACTTTTCAAAATCCTGTTGCTCTCCACGGCCTGTTACAAGTATAGATAAGATAGGTTTACCTTTTAACTCACTGCAACAGGATATACCGATCTATAGTTGGACAGGCCAAAAGCAGGGCCACTAACTCGAACCGCCGCTTCCTGTGACGAACTGAGAGCTCGGCCTGTGCCCGCTTTGTTTGGCGGCAGCCCTGTTCTCAGTAGCACAGCACGTAAATCAGGTCAGGGTACGTAAGCTGAGTGCTGGTTCCAATACCGCCGTTACAGAACAGAGGATTGTAACGGAATTTTACAAGTGCCTCGCGACTTACCAGAAATGAAATTCACGCGCTTTTTTGTGTGCCCCGGATTACTCTCTGTTGCACTGTGGTGGCTGGATATAATCTCTCAACAGTGTTATATACCGTAAACCCTCGCTAATTCGATTACAATTAATCCGAATACCGCATAATCCGGATCTAAATATGAAAAATTCTGTTCACACTTAAGTACATACTTTAAAAGGCACATGGGATTTAGGAGCAAGAGGACTTTAAGACTGTGTTGAAAGCAGTTGGAGAGACTGAAACCACGCAAGAAAATATCAAAGATTGGCTTCAGCTGGATGAAGGAGACCTAGGATTTCATCTTCTATAAGAGGAAGGAATTACTGCAGGGGCATATTTCATTTGTTTTTATCAGCACTACCTACGATATTATTTTTTTTCATTTATTTGTTTTCTTGGTTTTTTTTTTGTCTTTTTTGTCTTTTATGGCATCTTTTGGTTCAGTAATCAATCCGGATTGGCGAGGTTATGCTATACACTTTATAGTTAAAGCTGAGGGAGCCTCAGCTCCAATAATATTTGTTAGCTCGACTGCAAGTGTAACTTAACACATGTATCAGACCACAGAAAGACTGTTACTTTATACTGGTGCGAGGTTTAAACCTTGTGTAGAATTTTTAAAGAACTTTTCGCATTACTGAGGAACAAACTGGCTCGTGTAAAACTGAAGCGGTTTACATAATTACAAGTTTTCGCCTGGGCATGAAGAAAAATCTTTACAACATCATATTTTTAAAAATAAAATATATTTATTTATGAGTTATCGATGAGGTCGTGGGTTGGAGGGCAGTTTTATTTCGATACAACAGTGAACATTATTACTGGGTGAGCTATCGCCGCCGGTCTTGGTATTAATCATCCCCGAGAGATGGCAGCAGCAGTCTGTACACACACACGCGCGCGCGCGCGCGCGTTCGTTTGCAGCGTATACCATTCGTGTCTATATAAGCGTAGGCCGTGGGTTACTAATTTACAACGCTGTGAATATTTAGGTTATATAGCATCTAAAGGTACAGTGACTGAAGAATAGCAAAGGATATGGAAGGAAACGCTAAAGGTAAAGGCGGAATTGTCCCTGTGTCTAATTAAGCACCAAGCCATGAAATACGTATGGGGGAGCGAAGGTGTAGTGCCACCATTTTAACCTCATCTTCACGCCCCGATCGCTTTACCCCTGGGGAAAGAGCACCCAGTATCCATTGGATACGAGGCTGGGTGGGCCCCATAATCAGTCTGGACGCTGTGCGGTAGAGAAAAGTCTCCTGACCCTGCTGAGAATTGAACCCCAACCATCCAGTCCATAGCCCATCGCTGTACCGACTGAGCTAGTCCGCCTCTGGAAAGAGGCTGTTGTGATATTATCAAGATACTATCTAGAATTTCTTGGAGAAACTGAGGAAATACACAGTTAAGTGTCAGAATAATCTGTGTCCCGACTGAGATTCGAACCGAGCGTCTATTGAATTCGAGTCTAGAGCCATATTGCTATGCCAGCTCGCTTGATGCATGTAGTTTATGGTCGTAATGTTGTACAGGGAGGATTTTTACTTTGTTGAGCGGTTCCACGACTCTGCGCATCACGACGACCGGTGCACCGCTGGCTGCAAGGTGCATGCGAATTTTGCCGATGAATCAGCATGCCTGACGGCCGATAACTTTCGGAATGAAATAGTTACAATTTACAGATCACAGAATATGTTGAAAATGTTGTCCCCCTACACATAGATATCTTTCGCTATTAACTGTATCTTTAAAAAACAGGTACAGCAATCCTTGCACTTACAGCACACCAGGCACCAACTTTCGCTGAATGGTGCCGGACTTCTCGGGTTAGATGTGGATTCTGTTAACTCCAGTAGCGATTATTTAGAGTGTTTATGTATCCCTGCAAGTGAAACCACGGTTCATCAGAAAGAAATGTCAGTTGCAGATTGATCTTACCTTCGACGACCGATTGAATGCACCAACAAAAATGAACCCTGCTAGCTGGATCGCGCTGCTGCAAGGCCTGCGTGGATTATTGTTGTTTCATAAGGTCTAAGCTTTAGCAGTTGTGTTGCCCTTCTTGCAGTAGACTTTGACACTCCAGTCTATTGAGCTAGACATTTCAGTGATTTTCTAGGTGTGTATGATCAAGTCTGGCACCTATGTCTTCTTACTTCACTTCAGTAAGCACTCGGAGCTTATGTTTTTGTTTCTTGTCTATTAAGACTCCCGTTCTAAGTTAATTCACCAAATTGTAAATTGTTTACCTGGAATTCTTTCATCATGAAATTTACATAGAAATTTTCGCCGTTGCTTTTTAGCAGATTCACATTTCACATAGATGTCATACAGAAATACACGTTGCTCTAAAGTATACCACACCATGACGTACCACACTGCTCACTAACTGTAACTGAGAAGAAATGGCTAATGGAGCTGATAACTGCTGCCTACTGCTGACAAATCTAAAACAACCCCCCACGCATGAACCGCACTGCTCGCAGTGAAACATAATGCCGTCAAGCGGCTCACAATTTAATTACCTCCCTCCATTCCAATGGTTATCAGCCATCAGGCATGCTGATTCATCGGCAGAATTCGTATGCACCTCGCGGCAAGCAGTGTGCCGGTCGCCGAGAAGCTCAAAGCCATAACCCAGCAAACAAAGTCAAACTCTCTGTAATTTGCCATTACCAGGTAAAGCTAAGAGATAAAGTCATCCCTGGCTTTCATTCATTAAGCACCACGCCATGAAGATGTATGGGGAAGTAGAGCTATGGCTCTAACATTCTTGACCTGTTTACTACGTGTATATAGAGATGAGTTGTCAGCTTTACGGTCCTGGNTCCCCCCCCCCCCGGGGTGTAGGAGGCTGGGTGGCCTCAGAGCCGGTCTGGATGTTGTGGAGAAAAGAAAATGTATTTTCTCCATCGGGAATCGAACCGACTGAGTTAGCCGGGCTCTCTCTTTGCCATTACCAGTATCACGTTCTTAGGCACTCTGTTTGAAAATTGCGACAGGAGGAGAAGGGGTTGTGTGTTGACAGAGATAACACTGTGAGCAAGTTTTAATTGGGCGTTCCATTGGAAGCACACAGGACTCACTTTGTGTCCCTATGTCTGATGTGTCTGTTGTCGTCTTGTTTCTAAAGAAAAGCGAAATTTCAGCCATTATACAGTTCTCTAGAAGTCCTTGTGCAACGGCCGTTACGAATTCAGAAGGATATCTCATCGTTTCTTATACGAATCTTATATAAGATTCATTATTAATAACTTCCCTTGTTTTCTTCGTATTTCTTTCCAGTGCTACGTGTCGTGGAGATGATTCTCCCACAAGCAACGCGCATATAATAAATCGTTAACCTATCCTGTATGTAGATATCGATATAAAAATATCATCAGTACTCACAGAATATACACGATACACTTAAGCTCTTTCGTGGCGTGTTACATAACTTATATCCGTGCCACTTGTCTGGGGTGGGGGCACGCGGTGGCGTAGTTGGCTGAGTCACTATGCTACAAGCCGATGAATTTATTGGATTCTTCAATTGACCTAATGCAGCCGCACTATGGCCCTGGGTTCGACTCAGTCTCTAACAGAAATGAGTACCAGGAATCGTCCTGGGTGTAAAAGGCGGCCGATGCGTAAGGTTGACAACCTCACCGTCATCTGTGAGCAGATTGTCTAGAAAATGTGGGAGCTTCGACGTCTCACAACCGTATGGGCCTCCACGGCCTGTTACAGGGATAGATTTTTTTATCCTGCAACATACTGACGCCTGGCAGTTTTGTTGCTGTGGTAACCCGCAGTTGCGTGTTGCCAGGGATACATCTGACACAGACGGATAACAGTCGCACACAGGTAGTAAGCGCCCTCCTGGTGAGTGAAGTGTCGAACTTCAGTCGCACACAGGTAGTAAGCGCCCTCCTGGTGAGTGAAGTGTCGAACTTCAGTCGCACACAGGTAGTAAGCGCCCTCCTGGTGAGTGAAGTGTCGGACTTAGTTCCAACTGGCCGTCTTGTGGCCTGGCAAGTTGGCCCAGGCCGTCACGATCCTGACTTCGAATATCGGTCTTGATGCCGGTTGTACGTTGAGTTTCCGTGTAGTTTCTCAGGCAGTCCATTCAAATGCCGAGACAGTGTCCTAAAATACACAACGGCAAATTTCGTCCTCAGTTATTTCACGTTCGCCGAGTACTGCCATCCGTTTATACCCCAGGGCTCAAAATAACGCCTATAGTTGATACAGAGTCTTCAATAAGTAACATAAGGCCCAATTCAATGAAAAGCTGAGAACAGCTTCGCGGATTGTCATGATATTTGATAATGGAGAATTTTGCGGAGAATTATCGATCCATTTCGATTTGTGTTCGAGATCTCTGTAGGAAGGTGTGTATGCGCGTCTCCGCATGTCTGTTTCTCGCAGAAAATCTTGTCAAAGGAAAGTTTTAAAGAAAAACGAAACATGAGTGTTATACACTCTCGGCATGGCACTTACAGTTCCTTAGATAATTAAACAAAGTGATGTTGGAACTTTTATTAACTTTAACACTCAACATTCAACCCTGGCTTCCAGAACAGGGTGGTGATTGGAGAAAAACGAAGCAGACTCTTAATTGGGCCCTGACTGCGTTAAAATCAGTTTTCTTGTATTCTTGTAATGAAGTGCCCCATTACGATATGACTTTAAGTTAAATAATTGATGTATATTTAAATTTCCCTCTCCCTATACTTCTTCATGGCGTGGTGCTTAATGAATTAACCACGGGGGACTACTTTGCCTTTACCGTTTAAAGTGTGTAATACTGGATACTTATTCGTTCAGTTCCCTTTATAGTTCTGCTTTCTCTCCAGCTTGCTTATTATAACGTCGGATTTTTATGCATTAAAGACTGAAAAAATATGCACCGATCTATATTGTAATATTCAGAAAAAAATCTCAAAATTAAAATAAAAATACTTGCATAATCGACATGCTGAGTTGCTGATATATCACCCCAAGTCGCTCTTCCTCCCTGCTATTATTTCCCTTGCAGTGTGTCCCGGGGTTTTCTTATGTATTTTCTGGGATAAAGTTGAGACGCTTCTCTGTCCGGATAAGTTTTAAATGGAGAAGTACTCACCAATATCCACAGATGTCAGGACGGATATAGTTGCGGAATGTTGCACTGTTTTACGCACACAGGCAGGCTTCATTTCAGTTGCATTAGCATTGAAGGCATACCAAATGTTTACACTTGTTTACTGACTCTGGCAGAGTCTTCAGGTACGCCACTAGATATTTCTGCACACTTTTGCTGCCAAATGCTTTCCTAGTTTGCTGGATACATAGTTCTCGAGTCGTTTATGCCTCTGCCCTGACTCTAGGGCGATCAGTAAAAGTAACGTTAAAGCGGTTCAGGGTAAGTAAGCAAACTTTGGCCGTACCAGAGCTCAGGCGGTTAGTCGCCGGCTTCTTGTCGCGACGGCCCGGGTTCGATCCCAGGTCATGGGGGATTTGTGGTGGACAAAGTGGCACTGGATCAGGTTTCCTGCGAATACTTCGATTTCCTCTAGGAGCCGGGATAGCGCAGTAGGTCTAGCGACTAGCTACGGGCTGGACCGAGGGGTTAGTTTCCTCGCTCAGCTATGCAATATGCAATGCGTCAATGAATTGCGTACACAATTTGGATTTTGAAGCGCTTGAGTCAAAATAACGTTTTAGCCGACACAACGGCATAAAGCGAAGAAACGGTCCGCT
The DNA here is from genome assembly GCF_002891405.2 of Cryptotermes secundus. Lineage (NCBI taxonomy): Eukaryota > Metazoa > Arthropoda > Insecta > Blattodea > Kalotermitidae > Cryptotermes > Cryptotermes secundus. The sequence continues at coordinate 627,699 of NW_019734967.1, read as the reverse complement.
ATATGTTAACAACATCATATCGAAGCAGCGTAATTCAGAGATCAACCGTTAATTCAAAAAGCTTTTTCCATTATTCGTTCTCGATTTTCCACTCAGCATGAACAAGCGTGGAAGTGTAACCGTTAATCATTTGCCAGAGATGTGTTGACTACAGAGGTGCTAAATCGAATCCATCCATCCCTCCACTGGGAGGCCTGAAGGAAGCGTAAAAGATACTCCGATATGAACAGTCGCAAGCACGCTGTCATAATAATGAAGAGACAGTTGTATTACGCAAAAATATCGCACTTTTATTTTTATTAATCGGGCGGGACAATGTAATTACAAGGGTAAATACAGTATTCACTGTTAGGACGGATGGGTCCCATGCAACGAACTTAGAAAACGTATAATTTCTATTGTTCTGATATTACAGGTAGCCCAATACCATCTTCGTCTGAGTGGACAGAAAGTTATGAAGATGACTGGGATGTGACAGGAGGACGGTCAGGTTGGTATACTGTGCTCAGCAATGGCTCAGTTCCAGCCGTATTGATGCCCCGGAATCACAGCCATGATCTGCCACCCACACCTAGTCCAGAGCAAATCCGGCAGATGGAAGAGGACACACATCGGCAGTTTGAACTTCTCAAAGTGAGTGCCCAAACTTCCAAGATGGAACTGTTCTTCCAGTTAGTGTAAATAAGGTCCAGATTATGTATTGTACCAGCACTGTATGGTGCGTAGGAGGTTGTGAAGTGGACATTTGCTTTGGTTACATTCTGTTTAAAATAATAGTTTGCTGTGTATGTTTCAGATGTATAAAGACTTGACTTTAAAAGGCATTATAATTAAGTTTATTGATTATATGAAATGAGAAGTTCTCATGGAGTTGAGTCAGTGAGCAGTGCTCTGATATGCCTGCTTCTTGTTGGCCATTTATCTGCCTTACTCTTTGACCATGAAAATGGAGGCACTGGGTTAGTTCAGAAATGTCAGTGAACTTCATTGAATTTCATAGCATTACCTCCCAGAAGATAGTATTGATCATAGTTGTTGCAGTGAGAACATCAAATCCAACTCATATATACTAAGTTAATTCAATGCTGTGGGTCCCGTGTCATAGATTTATGGCAGGTAAAAGATCCTCATGTCTCTAGGAGACCTCTGAGCAAAATTAGGCAACAAGTTTCCTGCCCAAGTACTTTCCAATGCCTCTGGTAGATGGGGGAAATATCAGGTACCGAGGGCCGACCTCGTTGGCTGAACGGGGCTGATAGCACGCACCAGTACCAGTAGGGTATGGCGACAGTAGAAATTAAAAAGGGGGACGCACAATGGACCAATAACTGGTCTAAGTGCATGGGGAAACCCACCCCCTCTAATAATGAATGAATGAAGTTAATTTAATGGAACACATTGTTTCAACAGCAGAGAGGACATATTTATAAAATGTTGTAAGGTGGAAGTAAAAGTAAAATTAAATATTTTGGTTTTGGTACCAGATCTTTCACACCCCTGTACAAAAGGATATGTGAGAACAGAAATTGTCAAAGGGAAATAAATGTAAATTTCTTGAAGCAGGTTTAGTAAAGATGATGTAATACGAGTATAATTTATTTTACAAAATCCCACTACAGTCTGCTTCATAATTTCAGGAAGTTCATAAATATTTGTTCGTACATATGCGGGGTTGGCGGCACGAAGCCACTTTTATTTGTGAAGAATTTGTTAAATTTTTGCTGGTTGATTCTAGCACTTAGAAAGAAAGCTTATTGTTATATAGAGCATATGGAATGCATAAGAAAATGTGACAAACTAGAATATCATCCTGATATTGCCTCATAATGCACATACATAAAAAAACGATATTTTTGATAAATTTAGCAATAGCGGAATATATTTTCAGTTTTCCTCCATACCCTATTAGTGGCATTAGATAATTTGTTTGGGTTTCTTTTTCATATCTTAGAAATGGTTCTATTGTTTTATGGTATCATTGTCATGATCCCATTGTTGTAATGGCCTCATTTTCACAGTCATGTTGCTCTTACAATCCAGTTGTTGACATGATCCCATTGCCCTCATGGAGTTCCTAATGGCTCTTCGGTTTTAGTGAGTGTAACAGCATGACACAGGATTTATACTGAGCCTCATGAAGCAGTAAAGGGTGAACATTTTGTTCTGGCCTTGAACTTCAAGAAGTGCAGAGAGAGAGAGAGAGATATATTTTGTGTTTGTATTTGTGTTTTGCCTGTGCACAGTCATCTTCTGACTGGAAAGTTCTGTTAACACTGTTTTCCTTCATTCTCTGACAATTTCAGATCAACTACACGCGGCTGTTGGATGAGCTAGATACTGAGTTAAAAGAAGATCTGAGAAGTGGCAGACATCTACCAAGGATTGTGGACAAAGCTTTGAGATTATTCAACTTGAAACAAGTGGTACAAGAAGTGGAAACTAGTGTCATGTCTAAAGTTTCTTGCACGGCATGCAAAGCTGGTAATTATACTCTTGTGCACAATGGAAGGCTAGTTACAGGGCAGAAGAGACCATTTTTAATGGACTCCTTGGAGCACAATCCTTACTCAGAAGCTGGCAGTCACTCAGCTGGTCAAGTATGTTCCTTTCTTTTATAGAACCCAGAGGTTCACAATATCCCAACACTGAGCCAGTTGAATCCAGTCTATACTCCCACATACTGTTCTGTAAGATCCATTTTAATACTGATTTCACACCTGTACCAGTATCTCCTCATTGTCTCTTCCCTTCAGGTTTATTGACCAAAATTTTGTGTGAATTTCTCATCTGCCATGATGTTACACATCCTGCTCATTTCACTGATATTTAGTGAAGATTACAAATCATGAAGCTCTTGATTATGCAGTCTTCTCCTGTCTCCTGTTATATCCTCTCTTTAAGGTCGAAATATTCTCATCAGCACCCTGTTCTCAAACCCTCAATCTACATTCTTCTGTACACCCACACCCACATGCACATACTTGATAGTTTCATTTGGGTTTCAAGCTCTGTTTAATGCAGACCAACATGAATCAAAGTGAAACTGGAAGTGAGTAATACATAGCTCAGACCCTGGATAGCTCATTCATTACAGTGACTGACCATGGGCTGGGTGACCAAATTTCAGTTGCTGACAGGGGTGAGACATCTTTGCAATTACCAGACTGGCTCAGGAGACCACACAACCTCCTCTTTCTCCAAAGGGTGAATCTGACTATTTACCTTATAAGTTATAAGGTCAAGCTATCCCTGTAACAGGCTATTGAGACCTGTAGAGTTGTGAGACATTGAAGCTTCCACATCTTCTGGACAATCAGCTCTCAGATGGCAGTGAGGTTGTCAGCCTTAAACCATAACCTTCCAGTCTGCAGCATAGTTCCTCAACCAACTACACTATTGCATGCCCCTCCTCTATAATAGTGCTATGATTAATATTGTGTGGAACCATACCTCTGATCCCCCATACACCTTTATAATGTGAGACCTGATTAAGCCAAGAAACATCTTTACCTTTTATCTTTAATGTAGGATCTGAATTCCAAATTATATCAGATGTCTACACTCATGTAGACAACAGACCACCAATTATTTGTCATTTTGTACATTCCATTCACATTATGTGTAGACAAGTCTTAGTTTGTTGCTTTTTTAACTTGGACTTGCCTGTAAGTTTTCTTTGTCATTACCTTGGCCTGCAAACCTACTCAGATACTGGTGTGTGAGTGCTTTCAGTAATGGCACAGAGGTTCTTGGTGAATGAGAAAAAGTGAAATGTCTCCCACCTGACTACAAAAATGGACATAATTCTGTTTCAGGTGTTGGTCTCCTTCAGCACTACATACGTGTGGGGAAGACGAGAGATGATATCGTGAAGATAACATACCAGTTCTGTGTTAGCCTCAACATCCAGCCAGCACGAGTGTGCGAGGGGATAACTGAATTGTTTGGGGTATGTTTTAAGAAGTGCATATCTTACTGACGATAATGGTAGCTTAGCAAGGGAGAAGAACGTGAAGATGTTTCACAAACTTTTAAATTTGAAAAAGAAGAGATTCTTTGTAAAGTGTGGTATTTTGAGTTGTAATGCCATATAGTTGGAGAGATCCCAACATTTGAGAGGAGCTTACCACCCCCATGTTTGCTTATTCTTCAACACTGAAGATGGATGGGACATACTCCTCTGAAAAGTCGGTTGGCTTGCACCTGAATACATAGAGTATTACAAAATTCTGCACCAATTCAATCCAATTTCCTGCTGGGCCTGGAGACTTTCCTTATTGTGACACTTTGACCTTCAGCATCTTTACCTTGGCATTTCTGAACAAATTGTGCCGATGGCTCTCAGTCCTTGTCTTGCATATTTCAAGGAGTACACAATTAATTATATTGCCTTAAAAACAGGTGGCGCCAGTCACGGTAACTGAGTGGTCCAAGGCATGTACTGTCATGGGTTTGAATCCTACACACAAGGCATTAGATGTTTGGTGTGTGTATGTGTTTATTTTGTGATTTTGTTGTCCTGTGTTTAGGTAGGGGCCTTGCGACGAGCTGATCACCCGTCCAAGGAGTCCTAGTGTCTGTAAAATTGATAACTGAAACTGAGAAATGAGCCCTATGCTCCAAAGTGGAAGCAAGAAGAGAGAAAAGCAGGTGGCACATAAAGCCTAAAAATGTCTTAATTTTGCTTCTTAATTCTACACATTTGGACAAAATGACCAACTGAGAGGGACTGAACACCAAACTACTTGGCAGGAAATGTGTTAATATTATCCTCCCATTTCCTTCTAACAAAATTGTGGTCATATTTCTTGTGTCCCCTGTATATATTGTGGCATGTCTGCTGAAAGCCAGCAGAGAGAACCATTGCTAGGGAACAGCATGGTAACACCACATGACATGGTGTCTTCTATGCAATCTGTGCCTTGTTTGAATAGCAACAGGTATGCACACAACAACAGAGGAACTGTTGGAAGGGGTGTTCTTTGTGGGTCCATTCATAGGCTGCATTTGAAGAATCGAAACACAAAACAGTCAGTAAAGGGTCGCGAGTCTGCAGTTAGCAGTTGCGAGACATACCCATTGGAGGTCGTTGCAGGCAGTCACCCCTGGCAGAGATGTGGGAGATGGAGGAGTCCCCATTGTTGTAAGACACTGCATAGCAACACCAAGTCTAGTTGTGAGGTAGGCACCAGCCAGCAAGGACAGAAGCCGCTGAGCACGAAAGCCGAAGAATCTATGGCATTGGAAGCTATTACCAGACAACCGATGAAGACCCAGCAGACTGAAAGGACTTAGTATGTGCTGTAGTGAATTGGAGAGCATGTGAAATAGTGATAGTGCTATAGTTAATTGTACTGTAGTTACAAGTTTTAAGCATCCAGTTAATCTGATTAATAATTAAACCCAGTCTAAAGTCACTCAGTCATGTGACAATATATTTTATTTCTCTTTTGTCATTTATTAATGATGGAAGATACAAATTTATATATATTACCGAGGAGGCTGGTATGGCAGTTGTGCTCTAGATCAGTGGTTCTCAATCATTATGAGACTGCAGTTGGTAGATTCTTTTTTTATAAGACAAGGGCCCAGTATAATTAATGCCAGGGCCAGATACTGGGGCCGCGGCCCGGCGGTTGAGGAACACTGCTCTAGATTCATATTTGGGAGGTACTCAGTCCTTTCAGGCAAATTCTGGGATAGTATGTAGGCGAGTCAAATGAAAAACTAAATATTTTTTGAGTATTATTTATTGTGCACAAGTGGTACAAAGCTGTATCACTTTTCAGCATAATCTCCCCCACACTCAATGCAAGTCCTCCAGCGCTTACAAAGTGCATGAATTCCCTTAGAAAAAAATTCTTTTGGTAGTCCACGCAACCACTCATGCACCGCGTGGCGTACCTCTAATGTTTGAACTTGCTGCAATTTCATTCAATGTCACTCAGATGTTTTCCCTCACTATGGCTTCAACTGCTGCGGTGTTCTCTGGAATCACAACTCGATGTGCCTGACCCAGATGAGGAGCATCTTCCACTGAAGTCACACCAGTTGCAAACTTCCTACTCGATTCGTACACTTGCTGATGTAATAAACATGCATCACCATACTGAAACTTCATTCTTCAATAAATTTCAATAGGTTGCACACTTTCACTACACAAAAACCGAATAACAGAACACTCTTGTTGCCTGGTGCAAGTCTCAAGTGGGGCAGCCATCTTATACTGGTGCTCTGACGGTGTTCGTGCATCTGTACTATGCTGCAACCTACAGGCCATTCTGCACGCTGTTTGTAGCACTCTTACCAACTTACAGCATAATGGTGTGAAATTTCGATTTTTTATTACAAATTTAAGGTTTTCATTTGACTCACCCTCGTAGTACCTCAACTAAGCCATGACTACTTCCTACCAAATGCATTCCATTTCATCAACATGCTGCACCATGGCAGATTTTTTGATACAGAGCAATGTAACTATGAGATGTGACTTTGAAATAACACAGTTTGGGGTTATAATAGCAACAGTTTGTTGAACAGTAGCACATAGCTTANGGTTCTCAATCATTATGAGACTGCAGTTGGTAGATTCTTTTTTTATAAGACAAGGGCCCAGTATAATTAATGCCAGGGCCAGATACTGGGGCCGCGGCCCGGCGGTTGAGGAACACTGCTCTAGATTCATATTTGGGAGGTACTCAGTCCTTTCAGGCAAATTCTGGGATAGTATGTAGGCGAGTCAAATGAAAAACTAAATATTTTTTGAGTATTATTTATTGTGCACAAGTGGTACAAAGCTGTATCACTTTTCAGCATAATCTCCCCCACACTCAATGCAAGTCCTCCAGCGCTTACAAAGTGCATGAATTCCCTTAGAAAAAAATTCTTTTGGTAGTCCACGCAACCACTCATGCACCGCGTGGCGTACCTCTAATGTTTGAACTTGCTGCAATTTCATTCAATGTCACTCAGATGTTTTCCCTCACTATGGCTTCAACTGCTGCGGTGTTCTCTGGAATCACAACTCGATGTGCCTGACCCAGATGAGGAGCATCTTCCACTGAAGTCACACCAGTTGCAAACTTCCTACTCGATTCGTACACTTGCTGATGTAATAAACATGCATCACCATACTGAAACTTCATTCTTCAATAAATTTCAATAGGTTGCACACTTTCACTACACAAAAACCGAATAACAGAACACTCTTGTTGCCTGGTGCAAGTCTCAAGTGGGGCAGCCATCTTATACTGGTGCTCTGACGGTGTTCGTGCATCTGTACTATGCTGCAACCTACAGGCCATTCTGCACGCTGTTTGTAGCACTCTTACCAACTTACAGCATAATGGTGTGAAATTTCGATTTTTTATTACAAATTTAAGGTTTTCATTTGACTCACCCTCGTAGTACCTCAACTAAGCCATGACTACTTCCTACCAAATGCATTCCATTTCATCAACATGCTGCACCATGGCAGATTTTTTGATACAGAGCAATGTAACTATGAGATGTGACTTTGAAATAACACAGTTTGGGGTTATAATAGCAACAGTTTGTTGAACAGTAGCACATAGCTTAAACATAAGTTATGTGGTAGGTCAGAAACAAGTGAGCAGTCCTTGTTTGAATGTATTGTGACATCTAGAATATGTTACTGGTTGTGCATTTATTATGAATATTGTGAATAGACAAGAAATTGTGTTATATTCACTGATGGTAGCTGAGAACAGGCGGTAGGTTGTATAGTTCCTATGCTCCAACTTTCCTATCCATGTTCCCAAAAGTGATAGATGAGGCTTGGAGAATCTGTTGGATTTAGGTTTTCTTCCTGTTGCCACTGGCCTAAATGTCCAAATGGTGGTGAGCTGTAAACTTTTCAGCCAGGGGTTGTTGGTGGTTACATATCCAAAGTAACAAATATTGACAGTGGCTGGAAGCATTAGTCTGGGCTTTTCTTTCTGTTTCAATCTGCCAACCCACAGCAGTTCACGGCAAGTGATGGAACTGGTGAGATAAAATAATAAGCCATGGATCGAAGCATGAATAGGTCAAGCAGTAGGGATATATATGAAGTGGGGGGGGGGCTCCTACTTCACTTTATATGATGCCTGTTGTGCCTCAGTTGCGGGGTTATGTCTCCTTACTTAGGGAACAACTGGCAATGTAAAATGATTAATTTGTGGGACATTATTCATCATCTTAATTTGTATTTGAGACAGCATTTCAAGGACTGGACTCTTTCCACCTTCAGGTAAGAAACCTGCTCTGTTTGTCCAAATTGATGGAGTTGGTCCCTATATCTGAACACAGGGAAACAGGGAATAGCTGTTTTGATTGGGCCCAACAGAGTAGATCTTTTACCTTAGGAAACAGGGTCCAGTGTCCAAATCATCATCTCAGATTACAATTAGGATGATGGATAATTCCTAGAATAAATGATCATCACATTAATATAATACTTTTAGATGCCATATAGTTTAGATACTGATAATGTCATACAAAAATGCACAAAAAATTGGCCACGTTACTTGTGACAGCATTGTGAGGAAGCGTTAGCCATATACTCCTGTTACATAATCCTGCAACCTTGCTGCTCAGAGCACAGGAACATGGCTTTGTTATTAAAGGGTTACCCATATAATCAGAAATATTCTACTTCAAGTACTGCACCATGTAATCTTGTTCACAAAATCATGGTCATACATGTATTATGGTAGAAATTCTGGAACAGTGAACCATATATCCTGTAGTTTTTCTGGGACGTTGTCTTATTGTAATTGTAATATATGGAAATAGCATTGTGTGTCTGTTACTATTTCATTGATCCTCTGTGTCATTCTGTTGTGTGTGGCTATTCAAACACATACAGCATTTCCTTCAGTTAGACATAAATTAAATATTAATGGGTTCTACAGCAGCACATCATGGTTGGAGACTTTGTTATGTTGTCTTCCATTGGCTGTACATCACACTATTGTGTTGAGCAGGCCAAGCATCACATTCTGAGCCAAAGGCCAACTTCCTGTGTCATACTGGGGGAGGGGGGATTTAAACCCCCTAATTCTGGTTGATGAATATCAATCGAGCATTGTACAGTACTGAGCATCCATAATTTCTCTTTTCCTAAAATATAATTTTCAGTAAAGTCAGTCATTGAAATAATAACTTTGTGAAGTCCATGGAGCAGAATTCTTCTTGAGAAGACAATAATTGTCCATTCAGTCCAAAAAATTCTGTGCTTTTTATGGAAGCCAAAGATTTATTACTCTGTTCACAGAGGGCCACCACTGATATGGGGAGACATCTTGAGTTGATGAATACAGTCCATGCCCTCACATAGTTCTGTAAGTCATACTTAGCCTACTTTTCTTAGTTTGCAAAAATAAAAGTAGGCTTATGAGATCACCTTGCTGTCTGTCTTTGTGTTTGTGTTTGCATGTATGTGTATCCCTGATACCAACTTTTGAACACCTGAATTGACCTTTATGAAACCTAGTACGTATATCGTGCCTCCTGTGGTCATCTTAATAACATACTTCATAATTACTCCTTTCAGTAATACCAACACTGCACTCTCAAATTGTTGAAGTGATAACCTTAATATTACTTGCATGCCTGAACCAGTCATCATGAAACTTTGTATGTATGTATGTCATGCCACTTGAGGCCATCTCAGTGGTGCACTCCATAAATCCCTTCCATCAGTAATACCAACACTGAAGCCCCTTAAATCATAATGTTTTATTACCTTCATTATGCATACATACTAAAGTTTTTCTACTTTTCATATAAATTACCCAGGTTGTACTGACGAGAATGTAGGTGATTAGTTCTTCTCAGAAGTTCTTGCAATATTATACCCCCGTCTGTACCCAGATCTCTGAATGATCTCTTACTTTAAAGTTTTCTGACTAAATTTTGTGTGCATTTTTCATTTCATTTATGCATGCTACATTGATGTGCTCACCCTAATGCAGCTGAACCCCCATTTAGCTCTTTAAAGAGTGGGATTATGGGGCCTAGTGGATCTGTGGCAGTAGTATTCTTCTGTATTAAATATACATAAAGTGTACAGTTATGCATATAGTCACGCATTTGAGTGTGACTACAGATGGGATTTGTATCAGTAATCAGATTTATTGGACACTTTAACACACAACATATTACTACACATTACAAATCACTGTTACACAAAATCATGTTCTTAGTCACAATCTTCACTACTCTGCTTGGCAACATCTTCCAACAGTGGACGTTCCTCTGCTTCTGGCCTCACATCTTGCAGGCTGGCAGCCATCTCACATGAACCTCAAGATTCTCCTGTAATGGTGGCCGGTACTTACTATATAGCCTCAGCATGGACCGCACAGAAAAGTCTCTTCCGTTATTACATATATGTATGTTGTGGTCATCACATGACAGCTACTGAGCCATTGCCTGGCAGTGGACATGTTTGCAGAGCCGTTCCCAAGCAACGGTTGTCTCTGCTGACTTGTTCCGGCTTTCAGCAGACATGCCACATTATATTCACTATGATATGTTAGCATTTGTCATGCATATGGCATGGTCGAAGTTCTCTCTCAGAGATGGCAGATGCCCTCAGAAGAACTTTAGTGGCAGCCTTCAAAATACAATGAAATATCTGTCATACTGTCCATGGTGTGCAAATTTTCATTATATTGGTACAGTCATACTCATGAAAACAGCCTCACACAACCTATGACTGTTGGAATTTAGCTAACTTAAAGATTTCATTACCTGGGACTTCGTTTTAAGGAACAAGATGAACAACTAGGTGGTAAACTTCTTTACTGGTGCTGTAACCCTGTGTTGTATAATCGTCCAATGCCGCTCTCCATTTATTTATTTATTTTTTTTTTTTTTGATTTTCATTTAGTTATGAGTATTAAAAATAGTATGTTACAGTAAGGAATAGTAGATGGACATAGACCTGTTTATGTATTTAGGTGGTTAAACCATTAGTTTTAACACACATGTAAGAGCCAGGCAGACCGGAAAACTCCCTGCTGAGTCTCCTTAGAATAGCTGGAATGACAGAAAGCGACCATGTCGAGAATTGTAAGATGACAAGCGTGAAGGGTCGTAAGTTTAAGAAAAGGGGGGGTTGTATTCGCTTTCTGACGCTTAGCCCAGAATACATCATTTTTGACAGCAAAGACGTTGGAGCAAATTTGGCTAAGTGTGGAGAAAGCTGACAGCCCATTGGAAATCTAGGAAGTTATGTAAATTCCCGTAGTTTAAATTGACCAATGAAGGCAAGATAAGATGTTTCTTGAATTCAGGAGAGCGGGAACCAAAGGGGACGCTATCCAGAGCGTCGGTTTTGAAAGTCAGTCGTTTACGATTCGTTGGTGTGCACGGACGTAAACTGAACGGTTATAAAGGAAATGGTGCCACAATAAACAAGAATAATATTGTACGTGTGCATTTGCATCTTCCCTGTGCTCTTCTGAGTTAAGGTCCTTTATTCGATCCTGAGGATAGAACTCCTTGCCCTACCTACTGGCTAGCATAAAAAAAAAAAAAAAACAGAACCCTGAGAAATTAAAGAGTGCTACGATAACAAAGAGAAGACGAGCGAAGCTGCAACAGGTAAGGTGACGCTGGAAGTTGCATCGCATCGCACAACAAGACGGAAACAGGTGAGAGAAGAAAGGGACGGGCATAGTTGGTCTTGGCCTCCTCCATTGTTTCATAACAGTAGATTTTTCTGGGTGGGATCATCAGCTCCACGCCCAATCCACTCCCTGGAGGACCAGGGACTACAGATCCTCTGGCCCCTACCTTTTGACCTTTCTAGCATGGGTGGCCCTACAGGGAGCTTATGATCCTATCATTGTAGCTCCCAGGGTCACTGGGGCACACAGACCTCTCCATGAAAAGGTAGTCCTCAAGAAGAAAGGAAGGCACTACACTTCATTGAAAGTGTGGGTTAGCCAGAGAGCTAACTGCAAGAGGATATGCAACAAATTGAAGTTGCTCACATCATCAGTGCTGGTATGACCCAACCCTTGTTCATTTTGAACCATCGTACCCATGTAGAGATACTGTTCTTCAGTTCAAGGTTTTCCCTCATTTAACAATCAGTAACATCATTGTGAAATTTCATCCTTTTAAGATTCTCTCCAGGTTAGTGCCTGAACCCACCACCCCAAGAAGAAACTTTAATTGTTAAAGAGCACAAGCAATTATTTTCAAGAGTAGAATAACTGCAGCAAAGCATCGCACAAAACTGAATGACATACAATGTCTTGCATGTGTTGCAGGTAGCAGAAATTTATTGCAATAAATACAATTATATGTGTGTCATTTATTTAATAACACTTTCAGGAGGTCAGATTGTACATTGTAAAATTTTTGGATGATTAATGAATAACGAATTCAAAAACTTATCGAGGGAAGCATTTGTGGCCCAATTTGAGGCACTAGCCTGGCGTTTATCTGGAGGGACAGAGGTAAACCATGAAAACCCTTAGATGCTACAGCCAGGTTCTGGAGCAAGATATGAACCCGAGACCTCCCAGATACAAAGCACCAGTAGTAACCACCTCACCACAACATTCAGTGTGGAACACAAAGAACTGGTCAGTGGGTACAGCTAGTTGTCTGGGTTGAATGTGCGCTGACCGTGGTACAGAACACAGAGGCTGCAGACAGGTGATAGCAGAGCCTACTATTTGGCACATCCAGGGACAGCTCAAGTTGTCATAGTGCCCTTTTGTAAGATCCACTTTTATTTTATCCTTTTATACTTTGTTCTTGATCTTCTGAATGACTGCTTTCCAAGTGGGTATTGTATTAATTTCTTGTTTCTCCCATCTCTGCTTTATGACTAGTCCATGATAACCTCTGTGACATGATTATTATAATAGTAGGTGAACTGTAGAGAGTGTCTTGTTCCTGCTGTCTTGGGTTCATGTGTTGTTCAGAACATCTATCACCATTTTTGTAATATGGAAGTTTTGTGTGTGTGTTTTTTCTTTTATCTATGGGGTACTGACATATTGACAATTACTCAAGTAACTTAAAACTTCATCTCCAGTTGTCTGCCACATCAGCAATGCCAGCTGTAGAAGTTTATTTGTAAAGAGCAAAACCCAGACCTAACTTTAAAAGGTCTTTAGATATTTATTTTTAGAAATGGAACCAAAGGCCTAAACTTGTGGGTTTGTTGTTGGCAGATTCTAAGATTAGGTTTTGGGTCTTGTTTCTACATGTTTATAATGTTTTCAGTGCTAGTGTGGCAGATGACATGGTAGTAAGTTCTTAAGTTAACACTGTAAGTAGCTCAGACTGTGAAGAATTTATTTTAGACGCAATTGTAATACACAATATGATATATGTGAACTGAACAGAAACAGTTATCCAGAGACTTGAGTTAGAGAATGAAGTTCCTTTTGTTTATTTTCTTTTATTGAAATAGAATAAAATATGGGTTCATTAAATTTTCACACATGCAAACTCTATTGCAAACAGCGAGGATTGGGCCTGTTGCCCTGTTGCTATCCCAGTTCTACATGAATTGATCCTTTCATGTTTCCAGGTAATGCCCTCCTCTCTCCCTGCCTGCAGCTTGTAGTTGAGCATCTGTCTTGGTATTCAATTCAGGCATTGTGGCACATGTTGAAAGTGTTTATATTGTATTTTATTCAGTTTCAGTCTCACAGTATATGCATAATTCTAAGATAATTATACAGTTTCAACATTATGACATGTGTGGGCTGCTGTTTCTGGTCGGCATCAGGCAGTACTCATGCAGTACCTCCCACCTCTTTCTGCTATCCTCCTTCCATTTGCCAGTGCTTACAGTTTGCAGGAAGGTTGTATTGTTTTTTACAATATAAGTTTTTTAGTTACAGACTTAAACAAATACTGTAAATTATATAAACTTTGCCCTAAAATCCTGAAGGGTATTTGTTATTCACAATACACATGTATTTCTGTATAATTTACAGTATTTGTTTAAGTCTAACTAAAGACCTGCATTGTAAACAACAATACAACTTTCCCCCATTTGTAAACATTGTCCAATGGAAGGGGGGATAGCAAGGAAAGCTGAGAGCGACTGTATAAGTACTCTCTGATGATGGCCAGAAATAGTTGCAGAAACACGATGTAGTGTATAAACCATATCCAGCAATCATTGCCATAGCTGGGTCTGAGGCTGCTTATGTTATCTTGCAGAACTTCACATTTAAAGTTGTTGTAGTTTGGATTTTAGGCTCTCTCAGCACCAGCTATGAAGATTTCTGTTTTGTAGAATGTGACACCATGTAGTCTGGTACAAGTCAACCTATGTTTCAGAGGAACATACTGCTTCCACCTTCATGGATGAAGAGTAATCACAGCAAGAAGCAGGCTGTTAGTGCCTATTCTTGTGATTTCATGACCACATATTGCTTGAGGTCCGTTACATATATAAAGCATATGAAGTGGAATTTGACTGAGTAATTTTGAATTGTAATTTGGCTTAATTTAATGCGATTATTGTAAAATTTACAGTATTATTGTTTTTCTCATTGTAATATTTTTATTATAATACAAATTTTGTTATTACAATTTTAGCTTTTCCATAATTTGGTGTGGAAATGAATTACATCGTGTAAGATTTGAGGTTTCAGCAGTGTAAGATTGTACCCCTCAAGGTTCTAGCACCATGTAGTTATGTGGGTGGCTGCCAGTTTTCCAAATGAACCTACTGCATCTTTCTTCAGATCAGAAGTTACTGCATAGTTCATTTCATCTGATCATGGAATGCATCATTTGTTGTTGCAGGGTGAAGTGGTCTATGTACTGAAGAGAATAAACCTTGGAGCAGAGGAAATCTGCAGTTTTGTAATAGGAGATGCCTGTGGTGATGTATATAACCCTTATCATGAGTGGAAGGTCATCTTCCCTCCTGTGCCGAAGCCTGTGGTTACTCCACCTGCAGCTCCTACAGTAAGAAATTGTGTTATGGAATATCAACAAGATTATTACATTCTCAGCTACATACAGTCCACAGTGGGACATATGCACACACGCCTTTTGGAATGAAATATGCCATTAAGTAGGTGAGAAAGAACTGATCACCAAGACAAGTTTAGCACTTGCACCAAACAGGCATAACTGGCAGTTACATATATACTTTATTATCCAAGAGGCTTTCCATGGCAAAGAGTCACCATTGTCAAGCTGGGTCTATGCAGAACATGACAAAAAATAGTAATTAACTCCATGGAACAGAATTGTTAAGAAGCCAGTAGTTGCTCAGCTAGTCAAAAATGCTGTCATTTTTTGGCGAGTGGAGGCACACCATTACTGTATTCACAAGAGTCTGTCACTATGCTCTGTTCTGATCCAGGTGAATTCAGTCAACATACTCATAACCTATTTCTTTAAGATGCATTTTAATTTTATCCTCCCATCTACGCAATGAATATCAGTTCGTTTTTTATACCTGTAGCTGATGTAACTGCACCTTGAAGATGGAGGAGTTAGCCTCCGTATACAGGGAATAGCAGCAGATATAGTGAATAAAGAGTTGCAGAGGACAAACAAGAGATGAACTCCAAGCCATTTTTTTATTTTACAAATACTTGATATCACATAATTCAATTTGTATGTGTGCACCTATGGGGCAATGTTGTGTTTCCAGCCTGGAGCTCCAACATTTAAAGTGCTTCACCTCTCCGACACACATTTTGATCCATACTACCAAGAAGGCACAAATGCAGATTGCAAAGAGCCACTGTGCTGCAGACTTACCAATGGACCTGCACGGTCACCCCAGACAGCAGCTGGGCGATGGGGAGACTACCGCAAGTGTGACACTCCAAAGCAAACTGTTGACCACATGCTCCAACATATATCTAGTACCCACCCAGTAAGTTACCATGCTGTGTTTACATGCAGTTATCCTATAATCTCTTAGTAATACGTCCATATGTATAGTCTGAAACACACTGATTGAAAATTACTGTAAGTCACATGTATGAAACTAGGAAAGTAAGAAGATATATAGTAAACCCTCACTAATCTGGACCGAAATATGGAAAATGGTGTTCCCAGTTGAGTATATACTTTGAGAGGCACATGGGATTTAGGAAGGCAGATGAGTCACTGTCAAACTTGACACTTTCTTCAAACCTGCATATTTACATTGTCATTTATTTACAGTTCCAAAAAAATCCATAGAGGCATCTGCCTCAGATACAGAACAAGTCAATAATACAATATAACATATAAATATACATACATAATCAGACATTCATCATCGTCAAAATACAACAAAACTACTGTACCATAATACATTCATAAATCAAAATAACATTTAAAATTACATACATGATTAAAATATATACATGAGGTGTCAATCTTTCTTCCAGCAGTAGTATTCTTCAACAGTATAAAAAGAACTGGTGATAAGAAACTTCTTTAACGCCACTTTAAATCCACGAATGTCATAAGATAATTGTTTAAGCTCTGGAGGGAGGTGGTTATAAAAAAACATTAAAAAACATGTAAAATTTTGGAGTTTTCTGTTGATGAATAAATGCAGTGTTTTATAATTTTTTACATGAAGGCTCTTCAGTGGTTTTTTTTATTTCTTTTCATCAACACTATTTATATCATTAAATCTTCCATTTATTTGTTGTATAAGTTTTCTTTTTTGTTATAGGGCTACCTTTGCTTCACTAATCTGGATTAATCGCTTGATCTGAATG
Organism: Cryptotermes secundus; assembly: GCF_002891405.2. NCBI lineage: Eukaryota > Metazoa > Arthropoda > Insecta > Blattodea > Kalotermitidae > Cryptotermes > Cryptotermes secundus. The sequence goes on along the minus strand of NW_019734967.1, from coordinate 610,972 downwards.
ACCTCTCCCCCGAGTTAATCTGTATTAGCAAGGGTTTACTGTATGTATATTGCTTATAGGGCTATGGCCCAGATGGTTGGGGTTTGAATCCTTGGAGGGGAAATATTTTTCTCTTCTTCACAGCATCCATACAAGTTCTGGGGCCCACCCAGCCTTCTGTCCAATGGGTACTGGAGGTAAAGTGACCAGAGCATGAAGCTGATCCCTCAACTTCATCTAGTGCTGAGGTTATGAATGGCAGAGCTATACCTCCACCCCCTATACTGCTTTATGGCATAGTGATTAATTAAGTGCAGGGACAAATTTACCTTTCGTTTTTTTACCTTAAATAAACGATCACAGGTGGAGATGAATTGTCTTTGAAACAACACTCAACTTTCTGTGGACTACATGGCATTACATCCCAGAAGGTAGACCCCTTTATAGCCACTGCTGTGAGAACCTAAAATCCTACATGCATTGAAATGTTTTTTGTTCTCAAGTTATGTGTGTACTGAAACATGGCACCCACCTTGTAGAAGTTGGAGAGGGAATATTATGTGAAACCTTACCTACTTTTGTAACACAATCTTCCACTGACTGGTACATTTAACATGCATACCGTTCAGCAGAGATTGCTAACCATTTTTGTGTGACAGGCAACTAGGAGAAGCTATCATTTATAGAAGGTGCCTTATGAATCTTCTGAAGTGGCAAATTGAAATAATTGGATTACAAATAACTATGTCCCTTTTGTTTTCATGTAAAGAAACTTTCTGAAACATTGTTTTGGCATACACTGTCTGATTAAAAATACACAGGTTTATATATACAGTATATAAGGCAGTGGAATTTGACTATGCTTTGCAACCATCTAAAGTGGTGTTCAGGTTTATATTATCACGTGATTGGTTGACTATAGACAGGGTTTGGATTGGTAATCAGATTTATTGGACACTTACAGAACGTAACTACAAATAACTACAACAATCTCACAGAGTTACACACTCCAGAGATCGCTGTAGCTGCAGCATACATGAAGTCTTTTCAGTCTTCACTAGCCGTTGCTTGGTAGCAGCTTCCAATGGTGGACGTTCCTGTTCCTCTGGGTTCCCAAACTGGCCCCAGCCTCGGCTATCAGCTGCAACTCTCAGCTGACTCAACTCAAAGTCAAAGTTATGACCGACGGTCAGTCTGCCAGTCTGTCTGGGCATCAAGCACCTATCTGGGGCCAGGGTCTAAGACAAGATTTTTATTACTATCAGACAGTTACATGTTTATTGATGCGGGGAACCTTCTCTGATGAGAGGACGGGTCAGTTGTTTACAATTGCTTCTGGTCCTTGCCAGCACAGTAATTCTTGGATTTGAGGGACTCATGACCATATTTTACTGTCTCAGATTTGAGACTTCCCCAGCCTGGAGGGCCAGGTAGGAAAGGAGAAGGGGAGAGAGGCAAAATGCAGGGTGTACCAGCAAGGTGTAAACTAAAGTGTTTGCTGTGCATGGCTCATTTTTGTCAGGTGTATCAGCCATACAATGTTCTGTATTTCATCTTTGCATTACCACATATCATGGTGCTGGCATGGCACTATGGTTCCTTTCAAATCCTTTCTAGCTCTTCACTCTCAGCCAACATCTGATTTGATGGTATTTAAACCTGCATCTAGATATAATTGTCAAGTAAACTAAAAAGTTGCTATGAAGACATTGCACATACTTTCTCATATTGAGGGCTGTACTGTTATTTTCCTGAAGATAACTAAATCTGCAGTTTTATTTAGTGATATGGCCCCAATAAATTACTGAAATTTAATCAAATTTTATAGAGTTGTTTTCTAGAAAATAACTTTTTTTTTTTTCAAAGCTGCTTGAAGAGCTCCCTACTTTTGGAGCTAGGATGTTCATATTCAGTGGACATCAACCCATGGGATCATCATCATCATCAGTAATCTGTCAAGACGACAGGTCCACAGTCTCTTTCAAAACAATTCCTCCACTTAATGCGATCTAGAGCTTTCTCCTTCAAATGACAGTATCCTCTTCTGTCCCCAAGGTCATCCAGCATCTTCTTACGTCTTCTTCCTCGTCTTCTTGTCACTTCTATCCGCCCATCTATCTTTCCTTCGATAGCTTCTTTTAGAAGGCAGTTTCTGCGTAAAACATGACCAATCCAATTAGCCTTCCGTTTTCTTATTTCATGTAGGATATTCCTCTGCTCACTGACTCTAATTAACACTTCTTCATTTCTCACATAATCGGTCCAACTGATCTTCTCCATTCTTCTCCAACACCACATTTCGAAACTTTCCAGATGTTTCTGATCTACTGCCCTAAGTGTCCATGTTTCAGCCCCATACAGAGCTATGCTCCAAATGTAGCATTTCACTAGTTTCTTCCTCAAATTTAAGTCCAATTTGCTGGTAAAAAGATTCTTCTTCTTGCTAAATGCAGCTTTTGCCATGGCAATCCTGGATTTAATTTCACAAGTACACCTTCCATCATCTGTTAACAAGCTACCCAAATATTTAAAACATTTCACATTCTCCACTTGTTTTTGGTCTATCTTTATTGTGACTGGGGTTGGTTGTCTCGAAATTTTCATTACTTTTGTTTTCTCCACATTCATTTCCATGCCATAGCACCTTCCAATTTCAATTAGTCTATCAATCATGCCCTGTAGCACAGTTTCTTCCTTAGCCATTAACACAAGGTCATCTGCATATTTCACAGTTTGAATAATTTGCCCTCCTACTTTGAAGTCACCGAGCCCATCCAGAGCTTCCTTGGTAAGGCATTCGCTGTACAAGTTGAACAGAATTGGTGATAAACAGCATCCTTGTCGAACTCCTCTTCCAATCTGCACACTTCCTGTCTCCCCCCTGTCCAGTCGTACTCTAACTTTCTGATCCATGTACAATTTGCTAATCAATCTTCTTTCATGCCAATCGATACCTGTTTCTTTCAGGATCTGCATTAATTTGGTCCAGTTTACCCGGTCAAATGCCTTCTGCCAGTCTATGAAGCAAACACACAGTTCTTCATCTATCTCCAAAGTTCGTTCCGCTATAATTCTCATCATCCCAATTGCATCCCTGGTTCCTTTTCCTCTTCTAAATCCAAACTGATCTTCTCCAAGTACATCCTCTATTTTCCTTTCAATTCTTCTTTTAAGTATCTTTGCTATTATCTTTGCTGTATGTGCAATAAGACTTATTGTGCGATGGTCGCTGCATTTTGTAGCTTTTGTCTTTTTCTTTAAGGCAATCATTGTAACTTCTGTAAAGTCCTTGGGCCACTCTCCACTTTCATATATGGTGTTCATTAGTTTTGTCAGTGTTTTCAAACCACCTTCTCCCAGTAACTTGAGCACATCTCCAGGTACATCATCATCTCCTGTAGCCTTTCCCTTCCTCATTTCCTTGATAGCTTTTTCCACCTCACTTTGTAAAATATATGGTCCTTTCTCGTCTGTATCTACTTCTTCTTCCGGTTCAACTTCTAAGGTTTCTGGCCGATTAGGTCGATCATATAGTTCTGAAATATAATTTTCCCAAATTTTCAGCACTTGCCTCTGATCTACTATTCTATTCCCCTGGGAGTCTTCGATGCCAACATTTTGAATCCCATGATTCTCTTTCCATCCTAGTTCTTTTGTCTTCATGTACATCAAATCATAACGGCCTGTTCTTTGAAATTCCATAATCTCATTACATATCTTCTCAAGATATTCCTTTTTGGCCCTGTCCGTGGCTCTTTTCAATTCATTCCTCAGTCTCCTGTATTTCCTCCTGCCTTCTTCATTGTTGACATTCTTCCATTTCCTTCGCTCCTCCATTTTACTCATCATCTCCTGTGTAACCCATGGTTTTCTTGCTATCTTCTCAACTTTACCTACCAAATCACTGATAGTATCTAACATGCATTCTTTTATATTGTTCCACTGCGCTTCAGCATTTCCGCTTTCACCTTCAATTGCACCGAGTTTCTCTTCTAGGGTCTCTTGCACGCTTTGTCTTTGAGCATATAACTTCTCCAAATCCCATCTGGGTCTGCGCTTTCGAAATCCTATAACTTTCTTCAACCTGGTTCAGAACTTGGCAACCAGCAAGTTGTGGTCAGAGTCAATATCTGCCCCAGGAAGCGTCTTCACATCCTTCACACTTTTTTTTCCTCTTCTTTCAGTTACTAGCACGGTGCACTTAACGCAGACAGATGGCAGCCAGAAAAATGCTGTCTTATGTTTAGGTAGTCTGAAAGTGTGCAAATCTCTCAGAATCTCAAGATTGATTTGTTTTTCTACCATCACACTAATTTCTCATAGCACTACCTGTATGAGGAGCCAGTATAGCGACTGACTATGGGCTGGATGACCGAGAGGTCGGAGTTCGAGTCCTGGTGGGGCAAGAATTTTCTGTTCTCCATGTCATCCAAACCAGCTCTGGGTCCCACCCAGTCTCCTATCCAAAGGGTACCAGGGGCTCTTTCCCTGGGGGTAAAGCGGCCTGGGCTTGGAGCTGACCGCTCACCTCCAAATAGTGCTGAGGTCAAGGAAACGTTCATCTGTACATCTACTCCCCCCAAACGTCTTCATGGCATTATGCCTAATTAGATAAGCACAGGGACAACTTTACCTTTTACCTTTACTACATGTATGAGAAAGCAGAAACAAAAACAGGCCGATAACTGGGGCACTTCAGATGCAGCATGAGTGGTATGTACTGTTCAGTGTTGTACTGTGTGTTGACAGGACATTGACTACATTCTGTGGACTGGAGATCTGCCCCCACATGACGTGTGGAACCAAACAAGGGAAGAGAATCTCATGGTGCTGAAAGAAACCGTAGCCCAGCTAACAGAAACCTTCCCCGGAATTCCAATATTTCCTGCACTTGGCAATCATGAGAGTGCACCAGTGAACAGGTGTGTCCATAGTGAGGCATTTTAGGCTTTTATATTGTTTTTATTTGAAAGGTAAAAAAACTTTGGAAACTAGCACCCAATACATTATTTTACAGTATTCCATGTGAGTAAAATCCATTTGTCTCTCCGCTTTTCTTCCTTCATTCCTCTGTCTCTGTATTTGTTTGCTAGGTAACTACACATAAGAGGTTTTTATGAATCATAAATCAATCACTGTCTGACTCCATGGTGGTGAGAGAGGAGATCCGTGACAGCCATGTCCTTTCATTTCTGGAACACGAATTTTATTGTTAGAGGAAGAATTGATGGTCTGTTTCCTGCAGTGCACTGTTTTTCACATGCCAATTAAAAAAATTGAAGTGTGAAATGGTGTTATAAAAGACTAAAGCAGTTCTGTTATTTAAGTGCAGTTTATGTTAATAAAACTGCAGAAATTTAAATGAGACTTCTCAATAGCTGTTTATGTAAATGGGAATATATACTCATAAGATTTTCATAAATAAGAAATGTTATTATTTTACAATTACATGGTGTTCTGAATGGAACAAAACAGTATATGGTGTAGACTGTATGTTTGTCAGATACACAGCTTTCATTTGAAACTTTTTCAGCATTATATTTAAAAAATATAAGCAAAATAAGACAGTTCTCTGCTCTTTGCTGAGCTTTCTTGACAGTGGAGTAGTATCTCCCATGCATTATGCATTTTTAGTTCTGCCATAAGATGGAAAAGGCAAAAATTTTAAAGCAGTTGATTTTTTATCTGCAATAATTGAGCATAAAGACCAAAGAGGACAGAAAACTTACAAAAGAAAAAGAATCTACATTTGGAAACATTACTCTCAACTGAAACACACATTTCTATTTCTTCCATTTTAACATACCAGATCTGGTCCACGCTGTATGCATTTGTGCCGGGGAAGTGTGGATGGCTGGAATAATGGTATCGTCCCTGACCAGTTCATGGAAACCTCTCATTCAGGCTTTGAAGAAACAGAGGAAGGTTCCCTTTAAGGGTGGGCTATGATTTGACCTTCCTGTATAGCAGGCCAGCAGCTGCCTCTGTTGTCTAGTGGTCAGTTTCTGGCCACAGATCCAGAGGTCCATGTTCAATTACCGGCACTACCAGATTTTCTGAGAAGTAGTGGGTATGGAACAGGGTCCACTCAGCCTCGTGAGGATAATTGAGGAGCTATTTCAAGGAAATAGCAGCTCCGGTCTCGAAAACTGAAATTAACGGCCTTGAGGATTTGTTGCACTGACCACGTGACACCCTCTATCTGCTAAAGTTGGCACTAACTTCGCCGACAAGCGGCAGTCTTTTGACTGGTATAGTTCACTTGTGGACTAAAACCACAGAGTTTGTTTCTTTGTTGTGTAGCACCCCTGAAAGACATTGGAGCTCAGATACACAGTCTGCTCCAAACAAAGGCTGCTACCACACTGTTTGCTGTATGGCCTTGGAAGTCATAGGGTTGATGGAGAGGAGAGGACAGGCTAATATGCCACCTTGCTGGCTGTTTCCAAGGCCACAGGGAGTTGGCAAAAAAATCAGTCCCATTATTTTGTAGCCGCTTGACATATATTCTATGCAACAAATTTCATTGAGATCCATAGAAACATTCATTCTTACCCCTTTTTTCACCACCTGATATGTCAGAACATCTGCTCATGAATAATTTAATCACATTCAGACTGAAACAGTTATTTGAGTTCTTGTAATGTGGACATGTTAGTTCCTTGTCTGTGACTGTATCTTCTGAAGGACATTCGGAACCTGATATCCAGGGTCCCCTTCATCCAGCTCAAGACAGTCTTGGATATTTTCTTGCATGGTTTCAGTTACTTGAGCTGCCCTCAACACAGTCTGAAAGTTCTCTTGCTCTGATCCCTCTGGCTCCTAAATTCCAGTACTCAACTGTGAACCTAATATTTCATTTTTCATTTCGAACAAGATTAATTGTAACTGGATTAGCAAGAGTTTATTGTATTTCCTTTTATTCCCCTGCAGTTGTGATTAATACCGAAAATTACAGTTTTTTAGTTAGCCTACTCTGAATAAAAGGGGTTATAAGTAAAAATAATGTTAAAGGGAAGCAGCATTTCCTGAACCCCCTTCTCCCAGCCTGTAATGGTGTAAGGGTGGAAAAATGTTTTCATGTGACCATCACTATACTTTGTTTTTGTGTCCAGCTTTCCACCTCCATTCATTCAGAATGACTTTGCTATCTCATGGCTATATGACGAAGTGGACGACCAATGGAGGCACTGGTTGCCATCATCAGTGTCCAACACTGTACGTCGAGGCGCTTTCTACAGTGTTCTAGTGAGACCAGGCTTCAGGGTCATCTCCCTCAACATGAACTACTGTAATAACAAGAACTGGTAAGCAGGGGCTCTCCCCTTCTGAGTATGATCCCCTTTTTCAGATTTCTATCCTGAATTTGCCTTAATACATGCAGAGCCTCCAATAGATGGCATGATCTCCAGCACCAAGACTCTTAATATAAATTTGACTTGGTTCATCCTGGTCCGTCACACTAGCAATAGTATACAAGATTATTAACCCGTTCCCGTGGTTCGACGTGTATGTTTCGTCAGGGATTTAAATCGTCTGGGGGGTTCGACGTGTATGTTTCGTCCAGCTGCACACCTATGTTATAACACCCATAATAATTGATGGTTTTGCTGTAGATTGTTAGATTTTT